>NW_024412472.1:1307105-1331326 GCF_014898765.1 Herpailurus yagouaroundi
GAGGGGCAGAGAGAGAGGGAGACACAGAATCGGAAACAGGCTCCAGGCTCTGAGCCATCAGCCCAGAGCCCGACGCGGGGCTCGAACTCACGGACCGCGAGATCGTGACCTGGCTGAAGTCGGACGCTTAACCGACTGCGCCACCCAGGCGCCCCTAGAATTTCATATTTTAAGAGAGAAATCTGGCAGCATGAGATAAAGAAAAAGGCTTGCAAGATACTGAAAGAATGGGATGGATGTCTTATTGCATGGCTCCAATAAGCGATTAATGATTAATGATTTGAAGCGATTAGGTGAGGAAGTGGAGAAGAAGTGGAGTAGGCAGATCAAACAGGGATTTTAAAGAGGATCAGAAGAGCTGGCAGATGAGACACAGGGACTGAAAGAGGAAGAAGAGCCCCAGTCAACCCTCAGATCACCATGCTCCAGTGGTGGGAGAATGATGTGATGAAAGAATAAGGTAGCTGGTCAGGAAGTTGGCAGGTGAAAAAATAATGAGTTGTGGAGAATTGTTGAATTGACAGAAGAATATTTAGGTGAAAATCTTCCTCCAGATATTGAAGAAGTGGGGCAAATAGGCAGTAGTAGGCTGGTTTGCCAGAGTCCTAATGATGCACTGGCAATAAGGAATGCAGATTTGCTAATTCGCACCTGACCCCTGTTATTTCTTTGAATGGATACCTCAGTAAGATGTTACTGAGACTTATGCCAGGTAGGATATTCAATACTTACAGCTTTGAGAAATTTCAGACTGAACTTGGAACTTTAGTTGACAACAAGGGGCCAGTAATGATCCCAGGTCATGGATCTGTTGGGACATAGTCCCAATATAGTAACAATACCATTATGGTAATGTCTATAGATAGGGAATTATTGGTTTAGTTGATGTCTCTTGGCAGCCTTTGGTAAATGCTACAGAGATTGTGACAAGAAGTAGGTTGTGTTTGCCTTAGTGTTTGTTATGTGTTGGGAATGAAAGGATCTTGGTTCTGGAAAAGACTTAAAGGGAATTTATGGCCACTCAGTTCTAGGGGAAAAAAAAATTACATTTTGTCTTCAAGGAATTACAGTTACCACGATGGCCACATTGAATCTGACAAGTTTCAATCCAGGCTCTTTCATTTTGGTGGGGATCCCAGGGCTGGAGCAATTCCACATCTGGATTGGGATTCCTTTCTTCACTATCTATCTGCTGGCCCTTGCTGGTAATAGCACCCTTCTTTACCTCATCACTGTGGACCACAGCCTCCACGAACCCATGTTCTTCTTTCTCTCCATGTTGGCCTCTGCAGACCTCGTATTATGCACCACGTGTGTCCCCAAAACACTTGGCATATTCTGGTTGAAAGCTCAGAAAATCACTTTTCCTGGTTGCCTTACCCAGTTGTTCTTTCTTCACTTCAGCTTTTTTCTGGACTCCGCCATCTTGTTGGGCATGGCATTTGACCGTTACATGGCCATTTGCTGTCCTTTGAGATACACAAGTGTTTTGACACCAAGGACAATTGTCAAGATTATGGTGGGCATTGTGGGTCGGAGCTTTGGTGTCATTTTGCCTGTTGTTTTCCTGGTGAAGCGTTTGCCCTTCTGCAAGTCACGTATCATCCCTCACACATACTGTGAACATATAGGGGTTGCCCGACTCGCCTGTGCTGACATCTCCATCAACATCTGGTATGGTTTTGCTGTGCCTGTGATGACTATTATCTCAGACCTGGTCCTCATTGGTATTTCCTATGCTCTCATCCTTCATGCTGTTTTCCATCTTCCATCCAGAGATGCCCGCCAGAAAGCCCTCAGCACCTGCGGTTCCCATGTCTGTGTCATTCTCATATTCTACACACCAGCCATATTCTCTGTCCTCACTCATCGCTTCGGACACAATATCTCTCGCACCTTTCACATCATATTTGCCAACCTCTATGTGGCAATCCCTCCTGCACTCAATCCCATCATTTATGGTGTAAAAACCAAGCAGATCAGGGACAAGGTCATCCTCCTACTCTTTCCTAAAGGGATGAAGTGACCCCTGGCTGAGAACATGGAGAGGAAAAATTATGAAAAGTCAAGTAATCGTATTGATTTATAGAATTTATTGTGTAAATCAGTAGCAGGAAGCCCTCCAATACGGATTCAATTCCCATGAATTTCAAGACCTTAATTCTGTTGGAGAAAATCATTGGTAGAATTACAGTAAGAAAGGTAAGGATTTTTCAAGTCCCTAGAAAATGGCAGACATCAGATGGAAGTATCCTAATTTTCTACGATCAAAAACATAAATGCAAGATAGGTTTACACTTCCTTTGGTCCTTTTATCCTGTTTCAATGTCCTCTTTAAATACATTTTGAAAAGGAAAGAAAAGAAAAAATAGTACTTTATTGATAAGTTGTTTACCACTCAGTAAGCTCATAAATTCAATAACCATCTGCATGCTGAAAATCCCCACATCTAAAGCTCTACTCCCAATTCTTTCTCTGTCCCACATAGCCAACTCTGTATTTGGTAGCTCCTCCTCGTTATCCAACTGAAACTTCACAATAAACATGAACCAAAATTCACTTATCATTGATTATGTCTTCTGAATATCCTTTAAATTCACTCACATGTTTCACATTAAAATATGATTACCTCTTTCTCTGTGTGTGTCCTGAATCTTTTCAACAGCCCCATTTGGAATTTGCTAACTACAAATTATTCTCTTTCCCATCCATTTTTTACTCAGAAACTAGAATGTTCTTACTAAACCCCAATTAGATTATGTCAATCCTCTACTTAAAAATGATTCACAGGACACCTGGGTAACTCATTGGGTTAAGCAACCAACTCTTGGTTTTGGCTCAGGTCATGATCTCACAGATCAAGGCCCATGTCAGCACAGAGCCTGCTTGGGATTCTCTCTCTCTCCTTCTCTCTCTCTCTCTCTTTCTTCCCTCACGCCCCCCTCCACCCATGCTCTAGTGTACATGCGCATGCTTTCTCTCTCTCTCTCAAAAAAAAATCATTCAGGTTGCCCATTTTTCTTGGAAGAAAACTCAGATGCGCTAATATATCTTCAAAGCCTTTTACAGCATTGTTGGTGCTAACCAGTTTTTGCATGGTGTTCGCTGACCACCTCTCCCCTTTCCTCTCCCCTTTCCTCCTTACATCCGCCTCATGCTATAATCACCCTGTGTGTCTTATGCTTTTTCAAACTCTATTCTCCTTCCTTCTGGACTTTCACACATACTATTTCCTCTGGAATCTGAAGCTGAGCTTGAACTTGGGTAGGAAAGGGAGTGAAAGGAAATAATTTTTCAATCCCTTCTTATTGTTCTATTTCACACTCACCAGGATGACTGTAATTTCTTAAAAATGAGAAATAACATATGTTGGTGAGGATGCGGAGAAATTGGAACCCTAATGCATTGCTAGTGAGAATGTAAAATGGTACAGCCTCTGTAGAATAGAGACTGGCAGTTCCTCAAAAAGATAAATGTAGAATTATCAAATGACCCATTCCTACTCTTCGGTATAAACCAAAAAGAATTGAAAACAGATGTTCAACCCAAAACTTGTAAATAATGTTATAGTGGCATTATTTACATTAGCCCCCAAAATGGAAACAACTCATATCAAATGCATATCAACTGATGAATGGATAAAACAAATACATTCAATCTGAACAATGGGGCCTTTGTCAGTCATAAAAAGGAATGAAGTTGTGATACATAATATAACACAGATGAACCTTGAAAACACTATGCAAAGTGAAAGTAGTTGGACACAGAAGACTACTTCTGTATCATACGATTCCATTTATGTCAAAAGTCCAGAATAGCCAAATCCATAGAGACAGAAAGTCAGTTAGTAGTGGCGAGGTGACTGAGGGAAGGTGAAATAAAGAGTAACTTCTTAGTGAGAACGTGGTTTCTGTTCAGGGTGATAAAAATGTTCTGGAATTAGATGGTGGTGATGCTTGCACAACATTGTAAATGCACTAAAAGTCACTAAATGACACACTGTAAATGGTTGAGATGGAGAATTTTATGTGATGTGAATCTTACATTAATAAAAAAGTTAAATAATATGCTCAGCATCATATAAATAATAAATGATGAGTATAAAGCTAATAAATCTGTCTGATTTCTTAATTTTTTAAATGTTTATTTATTTTTGAGAGACAAAGAGAGAGAAAGACAGAGACAGAGCTCAAGAGGGGAAGGGTCAGAGAGTGAGGGAGACACAGAATCTGAAGCAGGCTCCAGGCTCCAAGATGTCAGCACAGAGCCTGATGCGGGGTTGAACTCAGGAACTGCAAGATCATGACCTGAGCCAAAGTCAGATGCTCAACCAACTGAGCCACCCAGGCTATAGGAATAGAATGGGGAGGAGAGACAGGGACAGGGACAGGCACAGGGACAGCAGCCAGCCAAGACTTACATGGTTGATTACATGGTTGAGTATTGTGGAAGTAGAAAACCGTTTATACTGGAAGTTTGGACTGAGCATGTGTGGCTTTTTTTTTTTCATGTTTATTTATTTTTGATTGAGAGAGAGAGAGAGAGAGACAGACCATGAGCAGGGGAGGGGCAGAGAGAGAGGGAGACACAGAATCTGAAGCAGGCTCTCGGCTCTGAGCTGTCATCACAGAGCCTGACACGGGGCTTGAACCCATGAACTGTGAGATCATGACCTGAGCCAAAGTCTGACACTTAACTGACTGAGTCACCAGGTGCCCCAATCATGTGTTGCCTTTTAAATACTCATGTTGTCAACCTTGTTCTGAATGCACAGGCAAAGTGTTCTCGATCAGGGACAGATGATCATTATTTACTTAAAGAGCAAATAACTCTGTGGTTCCCCATATTTGATTCTTACCAGTAGGGCTTTACAATGAAGGCTAGGTCACATGTCCTATACATACAAATGTCCTATATGTGCAAAATCTAAGATTAAAGAAAAATGTATTTTCTCTGCTTGTATAAGCCGGAGAGACTATTTTTCCTCTCCTTGTCTCCCCCCCTCTTTTGGGGGAAAGTTTCCTGAGAGACTGATGAGGAATAAATCTCTCCAGGGAAAAGATGAGACCCTCATCTTCAGCTCTAAACCCAGCCATGTCTTTGTACTTCCGCAATTAGCTAAATCTCTCTGGAGTTTTCTATCTGTAGTTATCGCACTATTGTAAATTAACTTCCCAAGACTTGCTCTTAGCCCAGGATGCCAAGATTTTGGCAAAAGTTCTTCAGAAAACCCAGCTCGGGAAAAACAAAAATACTTTCTCTATACCCACAATACGCCAGGAATCTGAGCAGACAGCTGAGAAGGAAGTTCTATGGTTCTGGAGCAAGGTAGAATTTCCTTGAAAATTCCTAGACGGGCTTCTGAAGGAAGTAGGAAGCCAGCCCACACTGCCTGGAATAGGGACAATGCAGCCTGAGTAGCTGAATAGTGTCTGTTGTCGTCCCCCATCAGAAGTGGGTGGCGCACCTCTGATAGGGACAAGCCTTGAGAGGACACCTCCCTGTGGCTAGATTCACCCTGCTGGGAAAAGAAGGGAGGCAGGAGATAGAAGGACTTTGCTGCAAAGGACGGGGTTTTTTTGCTTTGTTTTGTTCTTAACCTTTGGCCATAAGCAGGGTGAAAGCTCAAGCCAGGGAACTTAATGCCATTAACGGCAGTGACACAACACATTTGTATAGCATTTTATAATTTCTAAAGTGCTCTAGTGTTCAGTTTCTCTTTGGCTCTTCATACCACAACCCTGTGAGATAGATGTTAAGGAGTCTGAAAAGAGAGTTACTCCAGTGCAGATTAGAAGGGTTGCACAGGACACCCAGCATCCAAGGCAGTTCGTGTTTCGAAACACTTAATTGCCTTGTCCTTTTTTTCCCTTCCTAAATCACATACTCACAGCAGTAAAGATTTCCTTTGTGCGGATTGCATCATCAAATATTCCCATTTGTGTAATGAGATTGTCAAGGTGTTCTTTTGTTAATAAAATGAGATAGAAGAGGGAACCTCAACATTTCCCTTATTTAAGGTGTGCACTCTAGTTTGTTTTCTTTAATGTTTATTCATTTTGAGACAGTGGAAGATTGAGAGTGAGGGAGGGGCAGAGAGAGAGGGAGACAGAGGATCCAAAGCAGGCTCTGCATCGACAGCAGAGAGTCCAATGTAGGGCTTGAACTTAGGAATCATGGTGAGATCATGACCTGAGCCAAAGTCAGAGGCTTAACCAACTGAGGGACCCAGGCGCCCCTGTTCACTCTCATTTGTATTTAATATACCAGTTGGGAAGGACACATAGAGATGTATTCTATGAATCTTATTTTTGTTTGATAGAAATAGAAATGTTACTAGTAAATAGTGAAGAACCCTATAGACATTTAAAATAGTAGTTTTATGCCTATGAATACACAGGTTTTCAAGAACCTGTTTACCTTTGAAATAAGGGACTCATACAATTTGGGTCATTTCTATTGAATGAAAAAAAAAAAAAACTAATTCCATAGCAGGTAGAATCTATCCTAAATGACAACTTATTTGTCCGCTTTTTTAAATAGGATCCTTCCTCCTCACCTTTAAAATATCACAATGAGAGCCAATCATCCTTAGCAACACTTCCTTTTTGAAGAAAACACAAGGGCCACTCTTTCACGAATCTGTTTGGTCTTTACTCCATAGATAATTGGGTTCATCACGGGGGGAACGAGAACATAGAGATCAGCCAACAGGATGTGGGCACGCTTAGGGATTTTTCGGCCAAAGTGCTGAGTGATGACAGTGAAAATCCCGGGAAGGTAGAACATGAGGATGACATAGACATGGGAACCACAAGTGCTGAGTGTTTTCATCTGCACATCATGGGATGGCAGCCTGAAGACCGCCTGGAGGATGAGCCTATAGGAGATGACTATTGTCACCATATCTAGCATTACACTGAGTAATGGCACAGAGATTCCATACCAAATGTTGTCGGTGATATCAGCATAAGCCAACTTAGCCAGCCCCATGTGTTCACAGAACGTGTGGGCAATGATGTTTGTCTGGAAGAAGGGCAGGCACCTCACTAGGAAGATAATGGGGCAAACAGTTGCAAAACTCCTGAGCACTACAACACGCCCTATTTTGCCGATGACACCATGGCTAAGAATGATGGTGTACCTCCGTGGGTAGCAGATGGCCACATAGCGATCAAAAGCCATGGCCAAGAGAATTCCTGATTCCACCACAAAGGCAAAATGCATAAAGAAGAGCTGGGTTATACAGCCACCAAAAGAGATGTCCACATCATCAAATCAGAAGATGCTCAGGGCTTTGGGTGCTGTGGATGTGGATAGAATCAGATCGGAAAAAGCCAACACAGAGAGGAAGAGGTACATAGGTTCATGAAGACTGTGCTCCTCTGCCACCACACAGATCAGGATAACATTTCCTGACACAGCCACCAGGTACATCAGGCAGAAGGCGATGGAGATCCACATGTGTAGCTCCTTCAGGCCAGGGATGCCATTGAGGACAAACATATCATAATTGACAGTGGAGTCATTGGGATCAACCATGCCTGAATTATGCTATGGAACCTTCATCACTTGTCTGTAAGGAGAAAGAAAGTTTGAGAGCTAGCCCTTCACAATCAACTAGCATATATTTATTAGTTAATGGACTCAGACATCTGCTATGTAAAATTTCCGTTAGTAAGTTTTCTCCGACGCAGACCTAATTGTGTGTGGTATTCTACATTGTGGAGAAAGGTTCTAAAAATTCAAAGTAAGATCAAAGAATTTCATAAAGATGCTTCCGTGGAAAATCCTGAGCCTGGTACTGTTTTCTCACACAATGGTCATAAATGAAAAATGACGGTCATGCAAAACTTTAAAACTTGTAATAATAATTTGTAGTCTCTGACTAAGCATTTTAAGAAATGGAAGAAAATTATAAATTTTTGTAAAGAATATTAAACACCAAATAAAAAGAAGAGTTTTTTTTTTTCTGATTGAACTAGTTAAACAACAATCCTGTTATCTGGCACACATATTTACTTAATCACCTATTGATCTATTGATCAACTAAACATCTGTTAATAACCTACAATATGTATAGAGATAGCTCCATGTTCATAAAAGGGAAAAGGAGTTCAAAGCCTGTAAAATAGAAATTCTGTGTATCAGGGTATAGTTTATACAAGCACGGTGCCAGTAAAGGGGTTTTGTGTTTGTTAAATAAATTACTAACCATTGATTACAGATATCCTTTGTTGTGAAGTTTCAACAGTGGAAGATTTTATTAAATTACAAACCACCATCATTACAGGTGGGGATGCTGCTACTTGAGAATAGATGGAGTTGTTTACAGCACAGTACTTTTCTTAAACTCAGGATGAGGCTTTCACCCAGATTATTCAAAACATTGTTTCTATCTCAGTTTTCTTTGTTAATACATCCTACCTTCATTACTTTAAAGAAATGTGATCAGAAATAAGTAGCTTGAGGAAATTAAAAACAGAAATCATAGAAGTAACTGGATGCCGCTACCAACCACTTCTTATTTAAACTCCTTTAAAAATAGATTTGATAAAAAGAAAGGGGGGGGGCACCTGGGTGGCTCAGTCTCAGTTAAGCATCCAGCTCGGCTCAGGTTCGTGAGTTCAAGCCCTGCATCAGGCTCTGTGCTGACAGCTCAGAGCCTGGAGCCTGCTTCGGATTCTGTGTCTCCCTCTCTCTCTTCCCCTGCCCTGCTCACACTCTGTCTCTGTCTCTCAAGAAGTGAAGAAACATTAAAAAAAAAATTAGAAAAAAATAGATTTGATCATTCCTTTCTTTGTTGGTTTTTAATTCCTTCACGTTTTATTTCATATGGTGCAAGCACTGAATTTGAATAAAACTAGTAAACAAGAAAGTTCTATCCTTCAGGGATTGTAATGCAGTTGACTTTCCTCAAATCTCTCTTCCCAGAGATTTTTCAGTAACCCTCCACCTCGTACTAAATGGGTTTGATCACTGAAATGGTAAGAGATAATGGAATATACTATACTCCTCAAAGAAAGTCAAAATAAAATGTCCAATCCTGCCCTCATTTTGAATAGCCTAAAATCTTCACTAAAAAGAAAGTTAACTTTCATTAAAAAACCAAATTAATTTTCTTGTTCACAAAGAAAAACCTTCTCATTCTGCATCAGGAAAGATCAGCTTATACACAAAGATAGCTGAATTAGTTTTATTCAAAAAATGAATCACAGTTAATATTTGCCACTTGATATTAAATTTTAAAAAGTTCACAAAATGCTTATGCTTAATGTCATTGTTGAACAATATCAATGGTACATAAAAAATAGATAGGATTTCTGAGGGATAAAACATGGAAATAATTATTGTTATATCCATGTAGTAAACTAATAGGTGATTTTATTTTATTTTTGTTTTTTCTTGATAGTTTCTATTTTCTACTATATGGAAAAGTATATTGTTTTACTGTTGTAAAATATATGACAATAATTTGATGAAGTCGTTTTGTTGTTATTAAAGACAGCACTAAAAGTGCAAGCTTTCATTAAAAGTTATTTGATTTGGGGGCGCCTGGGTGGCTCAGTCGGTTAAGTGTCTGACTTCGGCTCCGGTCATGATCTCGTGATCCATGGGTTTGAGCCCCGCGTCAGGCTCTGTGCTGACAGCTTGGGGCCTGGAGCCTGCTTTGGATTCTGTGTGTGTGTGTGTGTGTGTGTGTGTGTGTGTGTGTGTGTGTGTCTACCCCTCCCCCACTCACACTCTGTCTTTCAAAAATAAATAAACATAAAAAATTTTTTTTAAGTTATTTGATTTATGTCTTCCACCTTTAAAATTTTTAAACGTTTATTTATTTTTGAGAGAGAGAGAGAGAGAGAGAGAGAGAGAGAAAGGTAGGGGCAGAGAGAGAGGGAGACAGAATCCGAAGCAGGCTCCAGGCTCAGAGCTGTCAGTGCAGGGCGTGATGCGGGTGTGAACTCACCTACCATGAGATCACCTGAGCCAAAGTAGGAAGCTTAACTGACTGAGTCACCCAGGCACCCCTATATCTTCCATCTTTAGAGGGTTTTCCCCAAATCCCTTCTAATCCACAGTAATCTAACATTCTGTTGGGATAGCTTCAGGCCAATGACCCATCTATAGTTGCCCTTGGACTGTTTAAAATAAGCTGGTAAGTCTGGTTTTGATTACCATCACTTGAAATATTCACTGGCACCATAAATTGGCATGGAAAAGAATAGCGAATTACATTTACCGAAGAAAAGAGGTGTGTATAGAACAATACATAATACATTTGTTCTTTACTTCATATAAAGATATCTTCCTAATATTATTCAATGTTAAAAATCAGACCATTTTCCTTACTTACAAAGATTGACTTGCTGAACAAAACAACATGTCTCATGTGGTGTTTCATGCTTTTGAAATGGAAGAAGCTGTGGGCGTGAGCCCAGACTTCATAGACAGGCAACCAATAAGTCAAAGTCAGGGTTTAGCCACCCACAGAGGATAAGATTTGAGGAGCAACCATAGAATCCATTACTTCCCTGATCTCTCAAGAGCTCCCTTTCCCCAGACCACCTACTCAGGCACAGCTCAGATCTGGAGTCCCACCTAGGGCTTAAAAGATCAGAACAGTCTCTTCAAATAGACCCTGTTAAGAGACCGTCTCCTTCTGGGGTGGACAGCTGGTGTCCTCATCGTGCTCTCTCCTGTGAGTAACAAACTAGAATGAGACCATCTAAAATATCACTGTGGGAGGCTCAGAGAGCAAGGTACAGGTGTTATTATTACTCTTGGAAAGAGCAAGAGGAGGCTGAGCCTAGAGGTAGGGAGAAATTGCTACAAGGAGAGCAGAGGGGAAATGCAGATCCAGAGAATGAAGATCCTGAGGAAGGGTAGTCAAAAACGTACACTGAATACTTGCTTCCTTTAACCTCCGGTTCATGTGGCCAGTCCACAGACACAGGAATGGCTTCTTGCAATGCAAGTGATTACAGTAACTGCTACGTGTCTGTGTCCAAGTTCACCGGCAACGGTCCGCCTGTTAGCTGCGCCACCTAGCTCGGTCAACTTCCATCCATTTCCTCAACAGAAGGGAGACTCCCACTGCATAAAAGGCAGAATGAGCCTAGGATCATGTATTGCTCACGGAAAAGGCCGAGGGAATGACCGCTGGGACTTGGTTCCTGCTCCTGCCTCCCCTTAAACTGCAGACAGGGACAAATGAGTCAAGAAAATACTTCACTCCTTTCCTGCTGAACTGGCAAGAAGACCTTGAGCCCCATCGAAGTGCCTGGGGTGGAAAATTTAAGAGAACACCTAAGACCTTGAGAGTGAATTCAGCCTTAACATTTGCATCCTCCGCACCTCCCTAGCCTCATTTGAGCCCCAGCTCTGGAGGCGGCATTATTTAATTCATTCTTGTGTCCTCTCAGCCCGCCTAGCTCCTCCTCATCTCTGCCTGGACTCCAGTGAAAATCCTCAGACTGAGTTTGCTCCTTTAAAGCTTCATTCCAAGTGCTTCTTGCTCCAGTCCACCAGTAAGTCCATGGACTTTCCTGTATCAATTTTATTCTGTCATCTCCCAAGCAAAACCCTCCACGAACCCCTTCATCCCGTAGCCTTGAGAATAAGATCTAAGCTCTGGAACACAAGGGGCAGTTTCTTGCTGCCCTCTCCAAGCTCTTGTGATCTCCCAGATCCCTCTAAGCCTCACCCACTTCCAGCTGTTTCTCCACTCTCACCATGTTCTCACCTGCTGCTGCACATTTCAAACAATGTTCACTCTGACTAGCACGGTTTTCATCCCATGATTTGCCTGGTTTTCCTTGAAAACACAGTTCGAATGTAAAATTCTTCACCATCTTGCTCTCTCCTTTAATGATATCAACACCCTCTTCTGTGTCCTCACAGCTCCCAGTGCCTTTTAAGGTCATATTATCTCATCACTCTGTCCCGGAATTGCCTGCTTCCCCAGGAATCTGTGATCAACCTGAGTACAGTAAAAAAAAAAAAAAAAAAAAAAATGCCTTGGCCATATCTGCATCCACAGCCTCTGTTACACGGTTACTAGAATAACATAAAACAATTTAAAAGCGATTGTCCTGTAATGTCCCAAACAATGTGCAAAGTGCCTTACATACAGCATCACAAATCGCTTTTCAAACCTTGTGAGCTGGGGAGATCTCCACACACACACAAAGAGACTGGAGCCTGGATATTTAATTCATCCAATGGGCCTGCTGGAATTGTACATTGCAGCCGGCAGTCAGTGCTTGGCCTCAAGCCTTTCTCCTCACTGCCCCCTCCATGCTGTCCCATAGACTTCACCAACAGACGATGGTTGGGTGAAAGCATACACGAGAATGGGAAGCTGGGGCAGGGAATGCACCCACTAAGCTGAATGTCATCTTTCAAGATGGTTCCTTGAACAGGCTATTCACTTACTAAAAATGGCGTCTGTTGCCCATAATTTGTTATACTCCTATTCAATTTTGTTTAAGTATATGAGCCCAACTGAAAACAAAATACTTGCTTCAAGGAGCTTGTATTCACATCTTCCTCCTTCTTGCTTAAGGGTCTTTGCATATACTTTTCTCTGTGTTTGGAATGTTGTTCCCTTTTCCTTGGGCCTACTGGAGACAATGTAGTGTAATGTGAAGTTGAAGTAGGGTTCAGGAGCCAGACTATCTAAGGTAGGAAATTCTCCATTAAGCAGCTGAGCAACTGGAAGAATTTTCTGTGTATCATTGTTCATGTCTGTAATATGGAAATAATAAGGAGATCTACCTCACTGGGAGGGAGGAAGGACTAAATCTGATAATGTTTCTAAAGGATTTGGCCCTGTATTTGACATAAAGAACCCAGTACATATTACCTATTTTATTAGCTTTTAGTTAAAATTGACATCCTTTTAAAAATACTTTTCTTACAGAATCTTTTCTCATCTTCCCCAGGTCTGACCAGATACCTCTGTCAATTGACTTGCATAACATCCTACAGATTTTCATAACAGTTATCAAAGGTAGTGATTATTTTTACACATATACTCTGTTGATTATATGCAGAATATATTCTTCCTCCATGAACTGAAAGCTCCATGAGGAGAGGTATTATATCTTCTGGTGGCTAGTAGAGCGCCTTGCTCCTAGCAGGGGCTCAATATATCTGTATTGATACACTGCCTGCTTGGTTGGTTGCCTGCCCCTCAGGCTAGTTTCATTTCTCAGCACTTTAGTAAATGTACCTGAGTCTGATAAGTAACACACATGACCCAGAATGCCCCCGGGTCTGCTAAGTGACACCCATGTCCCAGAGCACATCGTATCCCCTTACACCTCTAATCTTTTGCACATGCTGGTCTCTTGGCCTGAAGTGTCTTTTTTTTTCTGTCTTCCTTTAACTTTTTTCCCATCCTCAAGACTCATATTAAGTTCACTTGCCCCTCAAGATCTTTTCTTATCCCTGGACTGTGGTATTATTCCTCCACGCAGTTTCCATGAACATCTTTGGGTTTCCTATGAGTCTCATTCTGTATTGAAATTTCATTTTTACAAGCCTGTTGAGCTTAGTAGATCATGTCCTCAAGTGAAATACTGATATTTATTTCTGAATATCCAGGGTGTAGCATAATGCCTGGTTTCCTGAGCTTGGCATATTATTCTTACCCTCATAAATGTTTGTTGTGTGAAGAAAGTGATCTTGCAATCCTTTTACAGATATCACACCTGGTGCTTACTGTATCTCACACATGCTGGTGACTTCCCTTGTTGAGGTAAGTTTCAAAGGGAGTGATTTAAATAGAATTACAGTGGATTATCGTTAAGTAGCCCAGTGGCTAATAACAGCAGTTACAATGTCCTGACCTTTAATTCCTTATCCACAGGTAGGACTATACAGGATAACCTATGTTCCTTTTCATATCAGTTATCTATACTGTGTAAGAAGTTACTTCACAAGTTAACAATAAACATTATCACAGTCTCTGTATGTCAAGAACTCAGGAGCGGCCCGCCTAGAAGGTTCTGTCTTGGGTCTCTTACTGGTTGCAGTCCGGATGTTGCTGGGGTTGCAGACATAGGAAGGCTTGGCTGAAGCCAAGGAGCTATTTCCAAGACGATCACTAGGTAGCGCTGTTTGTTAGCAAAAACAAAAACAAAAAAAACACACAAAAATGGTTCAGCTCCTCCTCAGGCAGGTGGTTTGAATGTCCTGTCTCAAAGGCTGGCTTCTCCCAGAGTGGGCAATTCAGGAGAGATAACAAAAAAGGAACCTTCAATGTCTTCCACAGCCTGCTCTCAGAAGGCACACATCCACCATATGCTATTTGTTAGAGATGAATCACTAAGTCCAACCCATACACAACTGGAGGGGAATTAAGCTCTATCCCTTGAAGAGAGGAGTATCATAAAATTTGTGAACATACTTTTTTTTAAAGTTTAGTTATTTATTTTGAAAGAGAGAGAGAGAGGGGGAGGGAGATAGAGAATCCCAAGCAGGCTCCATGCTGTCAGTGCAGAGCCTGATGTGGGGCTACAACTTATAAACCATGAGATCATGACCTGAGCGGAGATCAAGATTCAGACACTTAATCACTTAACCAACTGAGCCGCCCAGGCGCCTCTATGAACATATTATGAAACCACCATTCTTGTTTATATTTATAACCTGAATTCTTTGTCTTTGTGATGCTTTGTCATCTGACCTTGGGGGCCTCTATGTACACCAGGCTATCAACATTCAAATGCCCTAGGCTCCACATATAAATCATGATACCCATACTGTGAATGGCCCCATTGATTCTACTCAGAATAACAACTGTTTTCCAAAATATGCTATATGAATAAATGAAGCATTCATAGAAAACATGGCAAGCGCTTCCCCAAGAACAAAAGTAAATCGAGGACAGCAATTAGATGTCACAATTCTTTATTTCCTCCCTACTAATCATACTTGTCATAGGATGTAAAGTTTTCTGAAAAAGAAACTGGCATAAGGTAGGGGTTTGAACTGAAAGAAGACTATAGAACTGTTACAATAAAAGAGAGGTTTCCCTGTAATGTACAGTTCTGAAAATATTCTACTTTAATCTGAGTTTTTTATATCACTGTAAATTAATTGTTTCTTAAGACTCAGCAATTAGTCCTATCTCTTTTCTTCTCTATATTATGCTATGACTTTAGGAAGACAGCGACCATGAAGAGTTTGTGAAGAGGTGGGTAATTAGGAAGTGGGGATATTTGTAAAAATACAGGTATACATTTCAGGCCTTTTCCAGATGCATTGAGCAATGTAAAATTAGTTTCTAATTGGTATTAGAATAGTGACTTCAATGTATAAAATGCTATAAAATAAGTGTCATAAAAACAGATGCTATAATATTGCTTTAACTACTAATAATCGAGAACATAGTTGAATGCCTACTTTGTGAACAACCATAGAAATCTGATGGCAAATATCAGGAGTAAGATCCTTGTCATCTAGAAACTTGCCTTCTAGAAGCAGAAACAAAACGTTAAACATATCATTGTAACATAGTGTGATTAGTGCCAAGGCAGGCATAAAGTCAGGGGGGCATGATGGGGTGAGGGGTGATTTTCCAAATGGGTGATGCTAAATTTTAGGTTGAGTCAGCCAGAAAAGAATAGGAAGGGTATTCTATTTTTTTAATTTTTTGATGTTTATTAATTTCTGAGAGAGAAAGAGACAGAACACAAGCAGGAAAGGGGCAGAGAGAGAGGGAGACACAGAATCTGAGGCAGACTCCAGGCTCTGAGCTGTCAGCACAGAACCCGAGGCAGGGCTTAAACCCACGAACCACGAGATCACGACTTGAGCTGAAGTCAGATGCTTAACTGACCGAGCCTCCCAGACACCCCAAAATAGGAAGGGTATTTTAGAAAGAAGGAATACCGTATGTAAAGGGATGATGCTTGCAAAAATTTAATGTGTGTTTGGGACTCGAAATACATTAGTATGGAATTTAGAGTGTTTGAGGGGTGAGTGGCAAGAGGTGTCACTGCAGAGGAAGCCAAGGGCCTGAAATCGCTAGATCTTGCGTGTGATGCCAATGGGGATTTCTTTTATACTAAAGTCTTTATCAACTTGGCAGGAATGATGATCATATTTCTATTTTAGAAAGATTATTATGGCTTGCAAGGAGAGGATGAATAGGTGGGGTGGAACTGAGATCTTTAGATCAATGAGGAGGGTCCAGTCACAGAGGTGACAAGGGACTGAAGAGTGGTGACAAAGGAGGAATGTGGTTCTAGAAATATTTTAAAGTGTCAGTTGCTAGGGCTCGCCAGCATATGTGTAAGGAGTTTTACATGTCGGTTCAAGTGTTTGATCCATAGGACTGATCTGTGATAACGAAGGCAGACTCTTTTTAGGCTTGAATCAGAAACCAGAACCTGTACCCCTCCTCCCACAGGTCTATTTGCATTTTCGTACTAAAATAACTGGTACATATACTTACACAGCTGACTGAATGCTTATAACGTAAACACAGTAACTCACAGAGACATACAAGTCCTCTCTCCCTCTCCCTCTTTGTCTCTCTGTTTCTCTGTCTCTTTGTCTCTCTTGCACACACACACACACACACACACACACACACACACACACAGAGTGGTGGAGAGTGGCTTGCCATCTTGCAAGCCCCAGGGGACTCTGCTAGCTCAGGATGCTGCCTGTCCTAGAAGACAGGAGTCTGCAGGGACTCAGACCACCCCAGCCTTCAGGACGTCAGAGTCTCAGGAGCTAGACCCCTGGGAAGTGCTTCCTGTGCAGTCCACGGCTCACTGATTGGGTGCGTGGCTGTGGCCTCTCAGGGGCCCACAAGTATTGAGTGCTCCCTCTGAAGTCCAGGAAGAGGAATAAGAGGATTGGTTGCACAGAGGTGCCATTTCTCTGCATACTTGGTCCTCCCCAAAGGTCTGGGTTTGGTGAGTGTTGGAGAAAACAAAGGCAGAGGACAGCTAACTGAGGGACATACACGGGACCCAAGAAGATTGGCAAGGAGATGCTAGGAAAAGACAGGGGTGGGCTCAATCCGGTTTTCCCCATGAAATACAGTCTGCAGGCCTGGGTGCCAGATTTAAACAGTCTCAGGGGTTGGCATGAGGATGGACAAATGGAGCAGAAGGGAACAAGTAGGACTGGAGCTGTCTTCAGGACACAATCCAACAGCCACGACCACATGGTCTGGGAGCTTGGGTCTGGAAGAGCGGACTCCAACTCTGTGTTTTCGGTGTGATTTGAAATTTTCTGTTACTGTGCGGGTTTCTGGCATCCGTGTATATTTGCAAGTGTTTGTAATAATAATGACCTCATATGATGGTCACTATTTATTGGTAGGTTAACACTGAGCTGAGGACTTCTCTCATTTAATGCCCACGAAAATTCTGTGCAGAAACAGACACTTTAGAGACATCAAATAACTTGTTTGGTATAATGAAAAAACAGTCACTGATCAATGCAAATCTGATACGTGACTCTAAAATCTGGGTTCTTAAGAAGTAGGAATGATGTGATTTTGTGTAAACTTTGCCTAGCATTTCATGTGTGTGTGTGTGTGTGTGTGTGTGTGTGTGTGTGTGCGTGTGTGTGTTATACTTCACTCGTTCGTTTATTATATTTTAGCCACTTACTAATTAAACTGTATTTTAATGGAATATAAATAGAAAGGAAAGCAGAGGTGGGGTAGGGAGAGTCATGGCTGAAAAAGTACAAAGGTCCCATATCAAACAGGAGCTTGTGTGCAATGATTTAAACATTATTTATTTATTTAATAAGTCTTAAGAGTTTATAGAGATTAAACTAGTGTCAGAAATAAAATTATTTGGGGTGCCTTGATGGCTCAGTTGGTTGAGCGTCTGACTTCAGCTCAGGTCATGATCTTGCGGTTCATGAGTTCAAGCCCCGCAACGGGCTCGGTGCTGACAGCTGAGAGCCTGGACCCTCTTCCAGATTCTGTGTCTACCTCTCTCTCTCTGCCCTTCCCTGCTTGTCTTCTGTCTTTCTCTCTCTCTCAAAAGTAAATAAACATTAAAATTTTTTAAACAGAAATAAAACTGTGATTATGAAAATGCCTTTACATACCAGCTGTATGTGTAAATATGAGGACTCAGTCTTGTGGTTAAGAAAAAGTTTTCTGGAAGAATTTTCACCTCAGCTGAGACAAAGTGGGGTGAGCAAAAGTAAGCAGCCTTATTTCTCTGGGTAAAACTTCTTGAGCCATGTTAATACAACTGTTATGATAACCGTGATCTTTAGATCTTTAGTGGAAATGCCTTTAACATTCTCCTGGTTTGGCATATTATTGGCTGCCAGTTTGCATAGGTTTATTTTCCTTTATTTACTCATGAACAGGTATTTAATGATTTCAAATGTATTTCCAGAGAATATTCTTTTTGCCTTGACTCAACAGCAACATTCAGTTCCAGAAATATTCACTGAGCACTTTTTAAGTGCCACTAACCTGCAGGTATTGAAAGCATTTTTGAAACCATGATAACAACAAAAGCAGGAAGAACAAGATTTGCATGATCTTTGCCTTTACAGAGACTGCAGTCTAGGAGAGAAAATAAATAGTAAACAAGTGGTTGCAAGTGTGATGAACTGCAGAAAAGAAGGGATACAATTTGGAAACAGAATTTTCTGACGCGGAGAGATCAGGAAGACTGTACCCAGGAAAGTAATATTTAAGTTGAATGAAAGGGGACTTAGAGACCTGAATGATAAGTAGAACCTAGCCTTGCTTGGTGATAGGAGGAGGGATGAGGGTATTCGTTCTAAAGTCAAGGAGGAAATATTTGCATACTCTTACAGTCAGGAGACTTTGGCACTGAGGGAACATGTGTTAGCTCACCTGTATTCACATAGCACGTTATCTGTTTAGACTTTTATTTATCTGGAATGGCAATTGTTCAGAGAAGTGCAGGATCGATGCATGACAGCTCACTGCATGGATACCTCTTTGAACACCTTGCAGTGCGATTGCTCCCCTGTAGGGATAGCAGTGGTCTCGTTTGTCTTCATCACGTGGCTTTCCAACATCTCTGGCCTCATTTCTGTTCATCTGCAGAGAAGAAGTTTGGGTATCAGCAGACACTCAAATCAAAATTCAAGGAAATACGTAAATACTATAGTTGGAACCCTAGAAATAAAAAGGGGGAGGAACTTACTGTTATTTCTTACATGGAAATTGCTTTTAACATATACATTTTTAGAAAAAGCAGGACTTCTTTTTCTGGCAAACATTCCTGGAGTGTAACAGGAAGACTAAAGAGGTAACACGACCAGATTGTGGAGACCTTGTTAGCTATGTTAAAGACCTTAGTTTTGATTCCAAAAAGATTGGATTACTATAATTGATTGTGCATGGGGGGTTAAAAAGGGAAAGGTATAAATGGTGAAATTCTGATTTTTGCTTCGGGTCCCTTAGTGGATGATATTGATATTCTGTGAAATATTAGACACAGTAGGGGTCATCAGGTTTGTGAAGGAATATGATGAGTTTTCATTTTGATTTTTGAGAATTAAATTTGAGTGCTAAGAGATATCCACAAGAGGATATCCAGAATGGAGTTGAATGTATGTGTCTTGTTAGATGTAAATGATAGGTAAAGAATTGGTAGACGTCATGTATAGCTATTAATTGGGATCTTGGGAGTGGATGATACAGATTAGGAAAAGTGTGAAGAGAAAAAAAGGGGGCTTCAAGCAGAGCCTTGAAGCACCCCAGGACTTAAGACACACAAAATAGGAAGAACAGGCAAAGGATGAGATGAGATGTCAGGATGGTTGAAGAAAAATTCCAAATGTTGTAATAAAACATTAAGACAAGATTTCAAGATTGAGGAGATAGGGAATAGGGTCAAATGCTGCTGCTAAGTCCAGCAAGGACTCAGTGTGGGACGCGGATTTCATTGGTGATCTTAGGAAAAGCTGCTTTGGTGGAAAGATAAGGACAGAGGTAAGATTAACATAGGTTAAAGGGTAAGCAGGAGATGAGAAGAACGTAGGTGGTGTAGACAAGTACATATCTAGCTATGAATGAGAGAATATAATTGTTTCTGTGTAATTTAGACCAGAAAATACTTGAGCACATTTTAATTGTTTAAATGTTGAAGGAGTAAACTTCTTGAAAGGCTAGGTAGAAGACAAATGCGTACACACTCACACACACACACACACACACACACGCACGCACAGATGTGAGGCTGTCTTACATGATTTCACATACAATGGCTTTGAATTTCTCTGTGAAGTAAAATGAAAGGTTATCTATTGAGAAAGAGGGAGTTGGAGTTGGTGGACGTGCTTGGAGAAAAGTAGGGAAAAAAGTCATCCAGGGAGACTGAGCTGAATAAGATCATGTTGCTGGGTCATCGGGCAGTGTTGGGGGTGAAGTTGAAGGTTGATGATCATGAACTTATGGGAACACAAACATGTCTAGTTAAGTGCCTTTCCATAATGATCTGAAGGACTTATTATATTGGTGAATCTAGGAGTTGAGTTTTGCCTACATATGTGATGGAAAGTCAGTGGATCAAGGGCAAGCAAAATATGTCTAAGAGAGTGCTTGATGTGATGAATTAGAATTTAACCTAGAAAGGAGGAATGCAGAGACACTAGGATAATGAGCGAAAAGTACGGAAAGCATCAATACCTTGGAGGGCTCAAGGTTGTTGAAGAACAAATGATAATCACTGAACCACATACCTGAGCAGATACAAGTAGCATGTCTACAAGTGTGACTTGTGAGGCAGGTCAATTCTAAGTTCTAATGCTTCAAGATACACCTGTGGAACTGGACACCTGACTTCACAGTAACAAAATGAAATTGTCTAAGATGATGTTATGCTACATTGAGGGAAAAGTTTGGGGTAGATGAGTGGGAAGGATGTTAAACTTGGTGCATAATGATCACCACAATACACCCAGTTACACATATTACCGCATATAGTTGAAAAATTTTTTTCTTGTGATGACAATTTTGAAGATCTACTCTCTTAGCAAGTTTCAAGTATGCAATACATTTATTTGTTTGTTTGTTTCTATAAATTTACTGGCAAGTTAGTTAGCATATAGTGCAATAATTATTTCAGGAGTAGAATCCTGTGATTCATCCCCAAATATAACACCCAGTGCTCATCCCAACAAGTGTCTTCCTTAATGCCCCTTGCCCATTTAGCCCATCCCCCACCCACAACCCCTCAAGCAACCATCAGTATGTTCTCTGTATTTAAGAGTCTCTTATGTTTTGCTCCCCCCTCTCTGTTTTTATACTGTTTTTGCTTCCCTTCCCTTGTGTTCATCTGTTTTTACATTACATTATTATTATTAACCCGAGCCACCATACTGCACATTCCATCCCCTCATTTATTTTATAACTAGAAGTTTGTACATTTGACGGTCTTTACCCCTTTGACTCACGTCCTACACCAGCCTCTGTCAATCACCAATCTGTTCTCTGTGTCTATGAGTTCCATGCTTTCATGTTGTTGTTATGTTTGTTGCTTTAGTTTGCAAACACAGCATTTGTCTTTGAGATCATACAATATTTGTCTGTGTTTTCTTCATGTGGCTTAAGTTTATATCCTCTGCTATGTAGATATCATGCATGTGCCATTTGCCATATACTCTACAGAGAATTTTATTACGTGTCAGTTTATGTAAAGACTTCTCAGGTTTAATGTGGAGCTCTAACATTTGCTTGTCATGTGGCCTTTGGCGGGTTACTTAACTTCTCTGTGCCTAAGTTTCTGCACCTTCAAACTGTAGGTAACATTATTTCCTTTCTCATAGGGTTTTAAGATGATTATGGAAGTTATTTCATGTAAAGAACTTTAGACTTGCATAGTATTGTGGAGGTTTCCAAAAATATTAGTTTTGTTATAGAAGTTGTTTGCTTGCTTTTTTTCTTGACCTGGTTTTCAGAATGTAGCAATTCTATATTTCTTTCACTAGAGGGCCCTCAATCACTCTCTTTGAATACATGTCTTCAAGAGTTTGTTTCCTCTTTCCTTTTTTCAAACCACATGTGTATAGTTTGAGGAAGAAGTATGATAGAATAGTTTAAAACACACAATTTGAAGTCAGAGGTATCTGGATTTTGCTATTACTCAAATAGACCATTTATCATCTATATTAGTTTCTATAAAAGGGGTATAATGCTACTTAGGGGTGCCTGGGTGGCTCAGTGGGTGTCAGACTCTTGGCTTCAGCTCAGGTCATGATCCCATGGTCATGGGATCGAACCCTGCATTGGGTTCCACACTGATCTTGGACCCTGCTTAAGATTCTCTCTTCCCCCCTCTCCCCATCCCCTGCTTGAGCTCTCCCAAATAAATAAATAAATAAATAAATAAATAAATAAATAACGTTGCTTATATCATACTGCTATTGTGGACAGTTTATTTTCCTTCAAAACATGATAAAGATTATTTTTTTTAATTCTAGGAAACAATGATGATAAATGGGATAAAATGACAAATGTCAACTACAACATTCCTACATATGTTAACCTCTTAAAATATTATTTATTCATTAATATTATCTTAAAATGCAATAATATAAATACATATTTAAGGACAAAAAAAAAGCACACTTGAACCAATTTCCTCAGTAAATCCTAAGAGGGGAGTGGAGGTTGAGCTGTGTATCTATTTCCATATTGTTCTCCATGGCGAGGTACCAAACATCAGTCTCAGAGAACATTCTGGTCTGAAAATGCCAGATGCTATAGTATAAGGGATATCAGGAGAGTAAGTGCAGTCAGAATAGGGTTAGTGTGCTGGGCACACTGCAGTTTGGTGTTAGGTTTTCCGTACTGTCTTCTTTCTCTACAACCCATGCCTCTTCTCAGTCCTTGGCAACCTGTAGTGTGTCACCTGAGACAATCACCTGGACTGGCACCACAGCATAAATGATTATTAACTGAGGACTTGGATGTGCTAGCTCTGCCAGTTACTAGAGATGAGATCTTAGATAAGATCATCTCTCAGGTTTCAGATTCTGTAAAAAAAAAAATAGGTGGATAAAAACACATATCTGAGACCACATCCATAGTCATGCTGAAGCACAAGTCCTCCATGGACATGACCTATGAAGGCTGCTCTAAGCAGTCAGTAGGGTACTCAATATGGTGGGAGGAGTTGAATTTGACATTGACCTGCCCAACAAGAAGGTTTGTATCAACTCTGAGCACAGTGCAAACACTCTGCTGGAGACCCTGGGAAAAAACACTAAAGGTTCTTTCCTACCTGGGCTCCAAGTAGGGAGGGCCTGGACCCCTGGTCACAAAATGGACCAAATGGGGCAGGACGCTGATCCTCTCCTGCCTTGCAGACAGACCTTGGCCTGGCAGTCCTACACAGCAATGGGAGTTCCTGCAGAGACCCTCACTTGCCCTGCTCCTTCTTAGCTTTCTTGCAAAAAAGTTGAACTGCTTTTGTTGGGAAAAAGATACATATCTCAGAAGACTGTTTAAATGAGATAATACTTTGTAAAGCCTGGACTCCTATTATGTAATAGGAGTCATAATTGTCAATTGTCTCCTTATTTTCCCAATTGTTCCCCACTTTCTTCGCTT
The DNA here is from genome assembly GCF_014898765.1 of Herpailurus yagouaroundi. NCBI lineage: Eukaryota > Metazoa > Chordata > Mammalia > Carnivora > Felidae > Herpailurus > Herpailurus yagouaroundi. The sequence continues at coordinate 1,330,690 of NW_024412472.1, forward strand.
CTTTCTTTCTTTGCATGTGGTTAGATTGTTTTTATCTATACTCAAGTCTATACAGAAACAATTTACTTTGACCCAAGGAACACTTGGTCATTAACATAGGAATACAATTTTGTTCAGTTGGAAGATTCCAGAGTGACTGAGTGATTACAACCAGAAGTATCATGCCTAGGGAATCTTTTCTTTTCTTTTCTTCCCTTCCCTTTCCTTTCCTTTCCTTTCTTTTTTTTCTTCCCTTCCCTTCCCTTCCCTTCCCTTCCCTTCCCTTCCCTTCCCTTTCCTTTTTCTCTTTTCCTTTCCCTTTTCCTTTCCTTTCCTCTTCTTTTCTTATTTTAATGGGGAATCTTTTTCAAGACATGAGTATTGCTCTTACTAGAACTGGGAGGTTCTTTCTTGGCAGATAGGGAAGAAGAGAACTAGCCTGAAGGAGAGAGTGGAGGAAGAATTATACAATTTTCTCAGGTTTATCATACACAATTTGTTTTTCAGATACAGAATCTATGTTTCAGACCACACCGGCCATGTACAACCTGAGTAGCGACCACACAGGTGACTTCACCCTTTTGGGCATCCCTGGCCTCGGGCAGTACCACGTCTGGATCAGCATCCCCTTCTGCTTTATCTATCTCGCGGCCATTGT
>NW_024412472.1:1331336-1377882 GCF_014898765.1 Herpailurus yagouaroundi
GTAGCACATAGGAGAGGCCCCAGGACTTCAGCCCTTAGCACAGAGACGTTCCTCTGCCTGGAGCTCAGGAGGAGGGGCATCCAACTTCCACCCCCTCGGCATGTCCCTTGGCAACTCCTGACTCAGAGAGGATGCTGAGCTGTGTGAGGCCTGGAGACCATGTGAGACTGGGCAGAGGCAGAGCAGGCAGTGAAGGATGAGAAACCGCAACTTCGTCTATAGAAAGCCAGGCACAAAGCAGAAGCTGAGTCTGGAGGTTGGGAGCAGGGTCTTTGCCTCTCCCTCTCCCCTTTCTCTTAGCCTTGAAAGGAGACGGAAGGAGCAGAAGTGTGGACTGTGGGCATGTGGGATATGGGGCAGTTGTTCCTGGAATTTCGCCATAAGGAAGTGTGTTGATAGGGTCCACACCTTGAGTTCAGGACTTATTTATGGGGCCCCTGCCTGGTACAGGTCATGTTTGTCCTGTGGTTTGGGGAGAGACAGTCCCAGGCCCTGAGGGTGTTGACATCTTTCTTTCCTTGGAAAGGCTGGCCCTGTCTTGTTGGTCCTAGAATGACATCCCCAGGGTGCAGAGGAACCCACGGGTCCCCCACCATGAGAGTGTCAAGACCAGACCCCATGACTTGGCAAAGCCTTATTCTTCAGAAGGAAGTTCTGGTTTCTAAACCAATAAGACTTTTATTTGGGAAAGTCTATCCTGGTTTATTACCTAACACTTCTCTGCAAGAGTCAAAATGTAGGGCTGTGAAAAAAGGCCCAGGAGGCACTGCTGCATAGAAGCCTAGAGCACACATGGACCATGAAATGCTTGATAGCCATCCTTCCCGCCCCCATGCCCAGACCACTGTATTCTCCGTTCACCTGCCCCTTCATTCCCTGGAACAGCTTAAAATACCAAATGCAATATCTCATGAAGCTCATGGACATAACTGTGGTCTTTAGGAAGAACGTGGAAAGCACATTTAGCTTGCATCCTTTTTCTAGGCTGTTCCTTATCCACCTAAACCCAGGTAAGTAAAGTTTGTCCACATCCACCATTGGATGCGCCATACTGCACTGTCATTGTGGTATCTGACCCCAGTCCCTTCCACTGCAGCCAAATCTTGATGCTCTTCTGTGTCCTCCGGGTGATCAGAACTTTTCCAGACTGAGTTCTTCAGAACCCAAAGGGTCTGTCCACGGACAAAGAACAGAAGAAAAAAGAGCCACAAAGCTGAGTCAAGGGATGAGTTTCTACACTGGCCAAAGCAGGGATTAATTTTCACAACCCAGGCATTTTGAACTATTATGAATAGAGCTGGAGGTAAGAATTTCAAAGCCATTGAAAGCTGGGACAAAATACTAGACAAACTATAAGGAATATACTGTTTGGGAGGGTAAGTGAGCTAATAAAGTGGCTTCTGGGAAAGGACTTTGGAAAAGGAGCTTTGTCTGAGCACCTGTGGGTGAATGAATGGAAAAACAGCCGTTCCATATATGCTTCCTTCTGACTTATAGCTTCCCTGGGGTAGAGGGGGACACAGAGAATGTTGGCAAGATTGGGCTTGTTTGACACGAATAACTTCCTCTGGGACAGGTCATCAGGAAAAGCATATTCCAATGCTTTCATGTGCCTGGGATGTTGAGGAGACATTCCTCCCAGAGACGACTGTCAGAAGAGTGTGGTCTGTAATCAGATGAGTTTTGATTCAAATCCTAGTTTTATTAACCAGATGGGTATCCTGGAGTCGATCTGTTGACCTGTCAGCAGCCAGATTCCTTCATTTATCATATGGAAACATTAGCAAACCCACAGACGGCTAGGAAATCCATAGGCCAGCATAGGGCTGTCAGCAAATGCTTTAGTACCCAAAGGCTGGACCCTCACCCCCACCTATCTGAAATCTCTGGGGGAACTGATGATTGCTTCTCACAGGCCTCATTCATACCCTGCAGGGACAGAGCCAAGTGGAACCAGGAGATGGAAATGGATCCTGTACTGGCTGCTCTCAACCAGACTGTGCTCATCTCTGGGCCCGGTCCCTTTGTCCTGCTGGGGGTGCCAGGACCGGAGACCTTGCATGCCTGGCTTGCAGTGCCTGTGTGTCTGCTGTACATGGCGGCTTTGGCAGGGAATGTCCTTCTACTGGGGATGATGGCAGCTGATAAGACACTTCAGGCACCCATGTACCAGCTGCTGGGGTTTCTGGCAGCTGCTGACTTGGTTCTGGCCACATCAACGGTACCCAAAGCTCTGGCTGTGCTGTGGGGCCTGTCAGCAGAGATCTCTTTCGCGGCCTGCCTAGCTCAGCTCTTTGTTACCCATGTGGCCTTCATTGCTGAATCTTCAGTGCTCCTGGCCATGGCCGTGGACCGCTATGTGGCCATCTGTCAGCCTCTGCGCTATGGGGCATTGCTGACACAGCGTGTGGTGGGTGGAGTGGCGGTGGCTGCCGTGACCCGTGGTGCCTGTGTCATGGCACCCCCTGTGGCCCTGCTCCAAAGACTGCCTTACTGTGGGCAGCGGGAGCTCCCCCACACCTACTGTGAACACACGGGTGTGGCTCGGCTGGCATGTGGTGACACGCGCCCCAACGTTTGGTACAGACTAGCCACCACACTTCTATCCCCAGCACTGGACTTTGGGCTCATCGCCACTTCCTATGCCTTCATTCTCCATGCTGTCTGTCGCCTGCCGTCCCACGGTGCCCGCTGCAAAGCCTTGGGTACCTGTGGGGCCCATGCCAGTGTCATCACTCTCTTCTACACACCCGCTCTCTTCTCTTTCCTGGCCCACCGTTTCGGCCGCCACACGGTGCCCGGCCACATCCACATCCTACTGGCTAACCTGTATGTGGTGGTGCCCCCTGCCCTGAACCCTGTGGTCTATGGAGTACGTACCCAACAGATCGCTCAGAGGCTCAGACACTTGCTTCGATTGTGCTGGGTCGGGGCCATAAGGGGTGTGAGCCCTGAGAGGGCCTCCCATAGCAGCGAATGAGCACATGTTTTCTGCAGCCTGTGCCGTCAGATGGCCAAGTAGTGCTACAGCAATCCTTGGAGCAGAGCTCTGACCAGGGCATCTTCATCATCTGCCGATAGGTGGCGCTATGGTCACCCCAGCCCTGTTCCAATCTCGTGGACAGAATGCGCACTGAACACATCTCGCCACCGGGGTCTACCGTGTCCATAGACTTTTCCCGCTCTTTCTAACTGTATTGATCTCCACAGTTGCATCTCACACACATAGAACAGACTGGGCCCGGACTGTGGCAAACAGGGAGGCCCAGGATGCAGCCTGGTCATCAAGATCTCATCTTTCCCCATCACTCTGACCAGCCAGGGCCAGATTACTGAAAGGTTGCTCTGAGTGGGGCCTTTTGTATAGCGCATGACGCTAAGCAGGAACTCCATGTTTGCTGAAGGAATGAAGACAGGAGGGCCTGAGGAAATGGCGCAATATGAGTAAAAGAGCACACAGCTCTGGAAATTGATGTGCTTTCTGACCTGGAGACTAACACCTAAATCTTGAGAGAGCTGCTGGTTCTGGGAGGGAAGGCAGTGGACTACCCCATGCTGCCCACCTAAGCTCTTTCTCCTGTCTGCTCATGTGCCGAGCCTTCCCCTGCTCTCCCGGCTAGATCCCCTCACTAGTTTTCATTGGCAGAATATAGGAAGATGACCCCAGCACTAGTTGTCGTGCTTCAGGCTCTGTGTTCTTTCATACTTCCTCCTTTCCATCCCTCTTTCCATAACGTTCTAGTAACACCCACCTGCGTAGTGATTCAGGATAGGTTTTCTGCTCCATGTAGCTTAGGGTTCCCAACTCATTCCTCTCATACCTCCCTAACCTCTGTGGCTCCTCTGGGACAGAGGCTAGGCCACAGGAGCTGATGGAGAATGGATCCCAGGCCGTGAGCAGGGAGTCAGAAGGTGAAAATCTGTAAAGTAAGATGAAGGTATGGTCTCTCATCAAGGATTGCCCAAGAGAGTCCAAGGCATTTCTTCCTGGAGTCATCCATTCACTTAAGCTCTCTCATCCTTTCCCTAGGAGGAAAAGTAGAGACTTCATATGCCTTTCTCTAGTAGGTATTATGTGCTGGGCAAAGGGCTATAAAGGACGGGATGCATTAGCAAATGGCCTTTATGCTGAATGTCTACGATATCTGAATTGGGGGTTGCAATGACAAGTAGCAAAATAATAAGAGATACAAATTTCTCAATGGGAAAATGCAGTCTTCATAGGAAGCTGACATCCTCTTAGGTATTTGGGGGTTTGAGACTCACCACTGCCTGGGAAGTTCTCAGTAGACACAGTGGAAGAGAAAGGGGTAATTTCTGGTGGCCAGCCCTAGGAACACTGAGCTATGACTCAGGACCAATTCTTCCTTTTCTTTAGGGTACCCCAGGTACCAGGCCCAGAGGACCAGAGGCTTGACAAGAAGATATTGGGAGGGGGCTCTCTTGAAGGACAGGGAGTGGAGGCTGCTGACATCCAGAGCTTGAATTAGCAGATACATTTGAATACTAGTTGGGTGGGATGGAAACATATAGAGTGCTCAGAACAGTGAGGAGGACAGACTTCTAGGTGTGAGGGAGGGCACAGAGCAGAGCAGCCAGCACTGTGCTGCTGAAGAAATCCCCCCAGGTTCACAGCTTGGCCTGCATCCAAGGTCACTTAATTAAATAAATGGCTTCTGTCCTGGAGATGGAGCAGGTAGGGTTACATTTTCGTCTAGAGTATTCCTCCCTTAAAGCTGAGGGAAAGACCATAGTCCCTCCTGAAACAGACCCATCCCAAGGCCCCCTCAGTGTGTCTCAAGTTAGTCTTAATCTATGTGGACAGGAGGGCCCAGCAGATGGAGGACAGATCTCAGCTTGAGAACACGATGAGAAAGATCTTGTTTGTGTAAAAAAGTCACTTCCAGCCCTTCTCTGGAAGCACAAACACACTTTCAGCCCTTCTCTGGAAGCACAGCCCTCTCCTCCCATGCCCCGCCCTGTCCCTTTCCAACCCCCCTCACACCCTCAGACCTTTCAGATGATGAAATCCTTATCTCTCCTACTGAAACCATTCACATGGACAAGAGATAAAAGCCTAGGGGAACTCATAGGTCTTGCTCCCCTCCTGCAGCAGATGCAACATGCAGTCTTCCTTGGCTCTCCTGATAACCATCCTACTGCTGCCTCTGGCACTCCCAGGGCAGCCTCAGGTACAGGCAGAGGATGGAGGGATCTCAAGTGGGTGAAGAGATGGTTCTGGGTTTTGGACTGGCTTCCCTCACCGCTCTGATCCATTTCAAGAAGCCCCAGGTTCTGAGAGAGAGTGAAGGTGGAGAGACCCAGGGACGTCTGAAAGGAGGATGGGATACCCAATATGCTCTGATTGTTGCTCTGATTGTTGTCAGGCATAGGGTGACAGAGGGAAAACAAGGATGAACTCTGGGCTGTACATCCTGCTCTTTTATGAGGCATCATTTCCTGCAGAAATATGCCACCCTTTTCTTGTATGAAGGATGCTGGAACTAAGGAAGGACAACCTGGGCTATTGTAAGCATGCACCCTTTGTGTCATGATCCCCAAAAGCTAAACCACTGGGCTGGAGTTGCAGACTGAAGACACAGCCAAATTAACTCCCAGGGCCACAGAAGATATGTGTGGGACTATGCAGAGAAGGACAGTGGCCACACATCTTGATTCTTGAAAAATCTATAAGGAAACCCTAGATGGTTCTTTTTTTTTTTCTTTTTTTTTTTTTTACATTCTGAGAACCTCTGGTTTTTCAACTACAAAATAAAGAATTCAAGTCATACCCTCCTGTGTTCTTGGGAATGCTAAATATCAGTCCAGACTTTGGTGCCTAATGGTGCTGTTAATATTCATTCCCTTCTTTGACAATTTGGAACTCTCTGTTCCTGCTGTCTTCAAGACAAAGTGAACTTGTGGGAATCTACTTATGTCCAGAGTAGAGGTACTGTGGCCACCAAGCTAGTCCCTGAACATTTCTTTTCAGATCATCTTTCCTCTTTTCCACAGAGCCTCAGAGAAGAGTCTACTCCCAGTTCTGTGAACTGCAGCCAGACCCAGTCAGTGCATGAGGTAGGGTGAGGATGGTTCCACCAGTAGGAGCTGGAAGGAGACTATATTTCAGCTCTGGGAAATCAAGGGAAGGGTCAAACTCACTACAGAAGGAGACTTAGACAGTCAGGAACACCCTCCTGTGCAAAGAGATCTCTTCTCAGACTCTCCAGAGTAGGGTCAGCTCTTCTGCTTCATGTTCCCAAACCGTGCACTGTGCTCCAATGTATTTCATTATGCTTAACGTGCCTGTGATCTTGCTTTTGCAGCTGGTGCCAGGCTTTATGGGTAAGGATGGCCTGTGCCATTGTGTGGTTCACCTGGCCAATGACCTCATTCCCCTGAAGAAGCTGGAGCAGCTACAGAGTACAGCCCAGGAGCTCATGGGCAAGTATGATCAGGAGCTCTTGAGGGTGAGTGCTGGAGCTACGGGTTGAGGCTGGGAGTTACATGAGCACATTCTCTCCTGCATCCAGCATGAGGATGAGCTGGGCCAGTAGAGAAATTCCTGGAGAAAGCATAGCCCTCATCTTTGAGATGAATCCTGAGTGTGAAGGAAAAAATTAGGTATTGTCCTTGGGATTCTCAGAGGCCATCACCATACAGAGAGGTTTGTGGAGGATGTGCTTTCCTACATTAACAGGCCAATTTGTGGGTATAAGTGCAGTGGGAGATGGGAAGAGGTTAGAGAAGAAGAAGGAAGTGGAATGGCCAGTGGAAAGGAGACAGAAAAGAGTTTGAATTGAGCTAAAATAGGGGCAATATCTGGAGAGACTTGTGGACCAGGCTAGTGAGCTTGGAATTGATGCTGTCAGTAGAGTGAGGAGTGAATGGAAATGTGGCATCCAGCATGTGATGTGGGCAGTTGCTTTTTGTAATGGGCACTTGGGGAAGGTTGATGAGAGAGGGCCTGAAAGCTAGCTGTCTGTGTCCATTCATTCACTCACCAAGACACCCCTGAGAATGTGGCTGTAATCAGGAAAGGGGAGAGAGAACCTGGGTATACAGAGGAGAGAGTCATTTTTTTCTGTAGCAAAGAGGGACACAATGTCCTCAGCTATGAAATGGAAATAACACTAATGCTCACCTCAAGAGCTGTTTTTGTTTTTGTTGTTGTTTTTGTTGTTTGTTTGTTTGTTTTTTACTTACATCCAAATTATTTTATTTATTTATTTATTTATTTATTTATTTATTCAATATATGAAATTTATTGTCAAATTGATTTCCATACAACACCCAGTGCTCATCCCAAAAGGTGCCCTCCTCAACACCCATCACCCACCCTCCCCTCCCTCCCACCCCCCATCAACCCTCAGTTTGTTCTCAGTTACTTACATCCAAATTAGTTAACATATAGTATAATAATGATGATTTCAGGAATAGAATTTAGTGATTCATCACTTACATATAACACCCAGTGTTCATCCCAACAAGTGCTCTCCTAATTCCTGTCACCCATTTAGCCTTTCCCCCCACCCAAAACCCCTCCAGCAACCCTCAGTTTGTTTTCTGTATTTAAGAGTCTTTTTGGTTTGTCTCCCTCTCTGTTTTTATCTTTTTTCTTCCCTTCTCTTTGTTCATCTCTTGTTTTTTAAATTTCACATACGAGTGAAATAATATACTTGTCTTTCTCTGCTGATTTCACTTAGCATAATACATTCTAGTTCCATACACACTGTTGCAAATGGCGAGATTTCATTCTTTTTGATCACCAAGTAAAATTCCATTGTATATATATACCATATCTTCTTCATCCATTCATCAGTTGATGGACATTTGGGCTCTTTCCATACTTTGGCTACTGTCGATAGCGCTGCTATAAACATTGGGGTGCATATACTCCTTCAAATTAGCACTCCTGTATCCTTTGGGTAGGTACCTAGTAGTGCAATTGCTGGGTTGTAAGGGAGTTCTATTTTTAATTTTTTGAGGAACCTCCACACTGTTCTCTAGAGTGGCTGCACCAGTTTGCATTCCCACCAGCAGTGCAAAAGGGTTCCTTTTTTTCTGCATCCTCGCCAACATCCATTGTTGGCTGAGCTATTAAGTTTAGCCATTCTGGCAGGTGTGAGGTAATATCTCATTGTGGTTTTGATTTCTCTTTCCCTGTTGATGAGTGATGTTGAGCATCTTTTCACGTGTCTGTTAGCCATCTGGTTGTTTTCTTTGGAAAAGTGTCTTTTCATGTCTTTTGCCCATTTCTTCACTGGATTATTTATTTCTGGGGTGTTGAATTTAGTAAGTTCTTTGTAGATGTTGGGTGCTAACCCTTTATCTGATATGTCATTTGTAAATATCTTCTCCCATTCTGTCAGTTACTTCTAGTTTTGTTGATTGTTTCCTTCACCATGCAAAAGCTTTTTATCTTGATGAGGACTCAATAGTTCATTTTTGCTTTTGTTTCCCTGGCCTCTGGAGACATGCTGAGTAAGAAGTTGCTGTGGCTGAGGTCAAAGAGGTTGTCTGATTTCTTCTCTAGGATTTTGATGGCTCCTTGTCTTAAGTTTAGGTCTTTCATCCATTTTGAGTTTGTTTTTGTGTATGGTGTAAGAAAGTGGTCCAGGTTCATTCTTCTGCATGTTGCTGTCCAGTTTTCCCAACCATTTGCTGAAGAGACTGTGTTTTCTCCATTGGATATTCTTTCCTGCTTTGTCAAAGATTAGTTGGCCATATGTTTGTGGATCCATTTCTGGTTCTCTATTCTGTTCCATTGATCTATGTGTCTGTTTTTGTGCCAGTACCATAGCATCTTGATGATTGTAGCTTCATAATACCTCATGAAGTCCAGAATTATAATGTCTCCAGCTTTAGTTTTCTTCTTCAGGATTGCTTTGGCTATTTGGGGTCTTTTCTGGTTCCATACAAATTTTAGGATTGTTTGTTCTAGCTCTGTGAAAACTGCTGGTGTTATTTTGAAAAGGATTGCATTGAATATGTAGATTCCTCTGAGTAGTATCGATATTTTAACAATATTTGTTCTTTCAATCCATGAGCATGGAGTGTTTTTCCAGTTTTTTGTGTCTTCTTCAATTTCTTTCATAAGCTTTCTATACTTTTCAGTGTAGATTTTCACTTCCTTAGTTAAGTTTATTCCTAGGTATTTTATAGTTTTTGGTGCAATTATAAATGGGATTGATACATTTATTTCTCTTTCTGCTGCTTCATTATTGGTGAATAAAAATGCAACTGATTTCCGTGCAGTGATTTTATATCCTGCGACTTTGCAGAATTAATGGATCAGTTCTAGTAGTTTTTTGGTGGAGTCTTTTGGGTTTTTCATATGGAGTATTATGTCATTTGTGAACAGTGTAAGTTTGACTTCCTCCTTGCTGATTTGGATGCTTTTTATTTCTTTGTGTTTTCTGATTACTGAGGCTAGCACTTCTAACACTATGTTGAATAACAGTGGTGAAAGTGGACATCCTTATTGTGCTCCTGAAATTAGTGGGAAAACTATGTTTTTCCCCATTGAGGATGATATTAACTGTGGGTTTTTCATATATGGCCTTTATGGTCTTGAGGTATGATCTTTTTACCCCACCTTTCTTCAGGGTTTTTATAAAGAAAGGGTGTTGTATTTTATCAAATGCTTTCTCTGCATCTATTGAAAGGATAATGTGGCTCTTATCCTTTCTTCTATGTGAAAGTATAATGTGATGTATAATATTGATTGATTTGTGGATATTGAGCCAGCCCTACATTAAGGAATAAATCTCACTTGATTGTGTTGAATAGTTCTTTTAACATATTGTTGGATTCGGTTTGCTACTATCTTGTTGAGAATTTATGCATTCATGTTCATCAGGGAAATTGGTCTATAGTTCTCCTTTTTAGTGGGTCTTTGTCTGGTTTTGGAATCAAGGTAATGTTAGCCTCATAAATGAATTTGGAAGTTTTTCTTCCATTCTATTTTTTGGAACAGCTTCACAAGAATAGGTATTAACTCTTGCTTCAATGTTTGGTAGAATTCCCCTGGAAAACTATCTGGCCCTGGACTCTTGTTTGTTGGGAGATTTTTGATTACTGGTTTAATTTTTTTACTGGTTATGGGTCTGTTCAAATTTTCTATTTATTCCTGTTTCAGTTTTGGTAGTGTATATGTTTCTAGGAATTTGTCCATTGCTTCCAGATTGCCCAATTCATTGGCATATAATTGCTCATAATATTCTCTTATTGTAGTTTTTATTTCTGTGGTGTTGGTTGTGATCTCTCATCTTTCATTTGTTATTTTATTTATATGGGTCCTGTGCTTTTTCTTTTTGATCAATCTGAGTAGGAGGTTATTAATTTTTTAAATTCTTTTGTTAATTCTTTCAGCTCCTGTTTTCGTTGATCTGTTCTACTTTTTTTTTTTTTAATTTTAGTATCATTGATTTCTGCTCTAATCTTTAGTATTTCCTTTATTCTGCTGTTTTTGCTGTTCTTTTTCTAGCTTTTTTAGGTGTAAGGTTAGGTTATGTATTTGAGACCATTCTTCCTTTAGGAAGGCCTAGATTGCTACATACTTCCCTCTTATGACCAGCTTTGCTGCATCTTAGAGATTATGGACTGTTGTGTTTACATTTTCATCGGCTTCCATGAACTTTTTAATTTCCTCTTTAAATTCCTGCTTGACCCATTCATTTTTTAGTAGGATGTTCTTTAATCTCCAAATATTCATGGTCTTTCCAAGTTTTTTCTTATGGTTCATTTTGAGTTTCATATCATTGTGGCCTGAAAATATGCAAGGTATGATCTTGATCTTTTTTACTTCTTGAGGGCTGATTTGTGACCCAGTATGTGATCTATTCTGGAGAATGTTCCATGGGCACTTGAGAAGAATGTGTATTCTTCTGCTTTAGGATGAAATGTTCTGAATATATCTGTTAAGTCCTTTTAGTCCAGTATGTCATTCAAAGCCATTGTTTCCTTGTTGATTTTCTGCTTATGTGATCTGTCCATTGTTGTAAGTGAGGTGTTGAGGTCCCCTACAATTATAGTATTATTATCAATGAGTTTCTTTATGTTTGTAATTAATTGATTTATATATTTGGGTGTTCTACATTGGGGCCATAAATATTTACAATTGTTAGATCTTCTTGGTGGTTAGACCCCTTAATTATGATATAATGCCCTTCTTCATCTCTTGTTACAGTCTTTATTTTAAAATCTAGTTTGTTGGATATAAGTATGGCTACTCCAGCTTTCTTCTGATGACCATTAGCATGATAGATGGTTCTCCATCCCCTCACTTTCAATCTGAAGGTGTCTTTAGGTCTAAATTGAGTCTCTCATAAGCAGCATATAGATGGGTCTAGTTTTCTTATCCATTCTGATAGCCTAGGTCTTTTTTTACATTTTACTTTTAATTTTTTAAAATTTACATCCAAATTAGCTAGCATACAGTGCAATGATTTCAGGAGTATATTCCTTAGTGCCTCTTACCCATTCAGTGCATCCCCCCTCCCACAGCCCCTCCAGTAACCCTCAGTTTGTTCTCCATATTTATGAGTCTCTTCTGTTTTGTACCCCTCCTTGTTTTTATATTATTTTTGTTTCCCTTGCCTTGTGTTCATCTGTTTTGTCTCTTAAAGTCCTCATGTGACTGAAGTCATATGATTTTTGTCTTTCTCTGACTGACTAATTTCACTTAGCATAATACTCTCCAGTTCCATCCATGTAGTTGCAAATGGCAAGATTTCATTCTTTTTGATTGCCAAGGAATACCCCATTGTGTGTGTGTGTGTGTGTGTGTGTGTGTGTGTGTGTACCACAATTTTTAATCCATTCATCCATCGATGGACATTTGGGCTCTTTCCATACTTTGGCTATTGTTGATAGTGCTGCCATAAACATGGGGATGCATTGTCCCTTCGAAGCAGCACACCTGTATCCTGTAAATAAATACCTAGTAGTGCAATTTCTGGGTCGTAGGGTAGTTCTATTTTTAGTTTTCTGAGGAACTTCCATACTATTTTCCAGCGTGGCTGCACCAGCTTGCATTCCCACAAAAATGTAAAAGAGATCCTCTTTCTCTGCATCCTCGCAAATGTCTGTTGTTGCCTGAGTTGTTAATGTTAGCCATTCTGACCCGCGTAAGGTGGTATCTCATTGTGGTTTTGATTTGTATTTCTTTGATGATGAGTGATGTTGAGCATTTTTTCATGTGTTGGTTGGCCATCTGGATGTCTTCTTTGGAGAAGTGTCTATTCATGTCTTTTGCCCATTTCTTCACTGGATTATTTGTTTTTTGGGTGTTGAGTTTGATAAGTTCTTTATAGATTTTGGATACTAATCCTTTACCTGATATGTCATTTGCAAATATCTTCTCTGATTCTGTCGGTTGCCTTTTAGTTTTTCTGATTGTTTCCTTCAATGTGCAGAAGCTTTTTATTTTGATGAGGTCCCAGTAGTTCATTTTTGCTTTTGTTTCCCTTGCCTCTGGAGATATGTTGAGTAAGAAGTTGCTGTGGCCAAGATCAAAGAGGTTTTTGCCTGCTTTCTTCTCGAGGATTTGGATGGCTTCCTGTCTTATATTGAGGTCTTTCATCCATTTTGAGTTTATTTTTGTGTATGGTGTAAGAAAGTGGTCCAGGTTCATTCTTCCAGTACCACTTGCTGAAGAGACTGTCTTTATTCCATTGGATATTCTTTCCTGCGTTGTCAAAGATTAGGTGGCCATATGTTTGTGGGTCCATTTCTGGGTTCCCTATTTTGTTCCATTGATCTGAGTATCTGTTCTTGTGCCAGTACCATACTGTCTTGATGATTACAGCTTTGTAGTATGGCTTGAAGTCTGGGATTGTGATGCCTCTTGCCTTGGTTTTCTTTTTCAAGATTGCTTTGGCTCCGATAGCCTATGTCTTTTGATTGGAGCACTTAGTCCAGTGACAATTAGAGTGAGTACTGAAAGATATGAATTTAGTGTTATGTGTAGAGTTGGTGATGTTCAATGGTCCTTTCTAGTCTTTGTTGCTTTGGGTCTTTTTTGTTTTGTTTTGTTTTGTTTTGTTTTGTCTTTTCTCCACTCAGAGAGTCCCTCTTAAAATTTCTTGCAGGGCTGTTTAGTGGTCACAAATTTCTTTAGTGTTTGTTTGTCTCAGAAACTATATTTCCTTCTATTTTGAATGACAGCCTTGCAGAATAAAGAATTCTTGGCTTCATATTTTTTTGATTTAGCATGTAGAATATATCCTGCCACTCCTTTCTGGCCTAACAAGTTTCTGTGGATAGGTCTACTGTGAAACTTATCTGTCTTTCCTTGTAGTTTAAGGATTTTTTTTCTTTTGCTGCTTTTATAATTCTTTCCTTGTCTGTGTTTTGTGAATTTCACTATGATATGCCTTGTTGATGGTCAGTTTTTATTTAATCTGATGGGAGTTCTCTAGGTTTCTTGAATTTTGATGTCTGTGTCCTTTCACAGATTAGGAAAGTTTTCCAGTATAATTTGCTCACATTAACCTTCTTCCTCCTTTTCTCTCTATTCATCTTCTGGGACTCCTGTGATTCAGATTTTATTCCTTAACAGGTGACTGAGTTCTCTAAGTCTTGTGTCATGCTCTTTTGCCCTTGTTTCTCTTCTTTTCTGCTTCATTATTCTCCAGAATTTTATCTTCTATATCGCTAATTCATTGCTTTGTTTCATCTATCCTTGCCATTGTGACATCTATTCGAGATTGCATCTCAGTTATAGCATGTTCAATTTCAGCCTGAGTAGATTTTACTTCTTTTATCTCTGCAGAAAGGGATTCTCTGGTGTCTTCTATGCTCTTTCAACCCCAGATGGTATTTTTATTATCATGGTTCTAAATTCTAGTTCAGACATCTTACTTATATTTGTGTTGATTAAGTCCCTTGGTGTTATTTTTCGTGTTCTTTCTTTTGGCATGAATTCCTTCATTTTTGTCATTTTGGAGGAAGAAAAAATTAATAAAATAAAAAATAAAAATTGAAAAATTAAATACACAATAAAAAATCAAATAAAAGAACTAGATCCTAGGTGTGTTTCAGTCTGATTGTTGAAAGAATAGAGAAAAAAGGGAAAGGAGAGAAGAAAAGTGTAAGAAAAAAATTTAAACATTAAAAAATATTTATAGAATAAAATAAAATAAAGAAAATGAAATACAATAAAAAATTTAAATAAAAATAAAATAAAGTAAAAAACTATAAATAAAATTTTCACTTTCTGTAGCCAACAAAGAAAAGAAAGAAAAAAGAAAACAACTTAAGCAAAAACAGATGCAAAGAAAGTGAACAAATAAATGAACCAGCAAACACAATGAAACCCCAATGAAGTTACATCCAGTTTCCCCTAGAACTTAAACTAAGCACTCTAGTGGCTCCATGGTGTAATGGCTCCATTATCCACTAGGTGACGCTGCTTATCTTACTGGGGTGGATCATTGTGCATGTGTAGGATAGGTGGAAATGGCTTCACCCAACTCCCTAGTCTGTGGCACAGGAAATTCCCTCTCTGACTGACCCATGATAAAGCATCCCTCCTTTGTCTCAGGACTTCATTCACTCCTGTCTCTACCCTGTCTGTGTCCAAGCCATCTGCATGCCAGATGGCACCTTCCTCCAGACTTTTATTTCAGATGGGGTTGTTTCAAAATACAACACTTCAGAGACCCCTTCACTTGGTCCCACTGATTCTCTGTAGGAGGGTCTTGCTGAGCAATGGCTGGGTGCCAGCTAGCCCCAGAAAATGTTTGTGTGATCCTGCAGCAGCAGAGGTTCAGAGATGGTGACAAATCACAGCACACAGCCGGCTTCAGGTTTCACCATACTCTGGGGTCTTTGTCCCAATACCCTCAAATGTGGCTCCTCTCCAGGGTCCCCTGGGACCTTTGCTGTGGGGAGGCCATTTGGCCTCTACCAAATGCTCTCCAAGCAGGGGAACTGCTTCTCCCCTTGTGGCACACGGACCCCTCAGACCCCACTGCTTGCTCCTGGGAATTTGCCCAGCTTCCTCATCAGAGCGCCACCAGGTACTGAGCTCCAGAACTTCAGACTCAGCAATCCACTGTTTGTAGAATCCTGGTGGTATTGACACCCTCTCTTTTCTCCCCATCAATGGTTTTGGGGAACAGGTTTCTTGTTCAGTCCCCTGCGAGTGTTTTCACTCTTTCTTTCTCTTTCTCTCCAGCTACTTTTGCAGGGAATGTTTTCTTGCACCATGCCAATGTTTTGCACTCTCTCCCTTTCTCTTTCTCTCTCTGTCTTCTCTCTGCAAAAATGACTCCTTACCCCCCAAGGCTTTTCTCCCCCAAGTTCACCTCTCCACACCGTGTACCTGGCAAGTTCTGTGACTTAAGTTATGCAGGTGGTTGCATTAATCCTCAGATCAACTTCCTAGGTGTTCAAAATGGTTTGGTGCTGATCTAGCTGCGTTTCAGGGATGAGATAAGCTCAGGGTCTTCATGCTGCTCCACCATTTTAACTTCTCTCAAGGGCTGTTAATGGAACAAAATAAAATGACAGATCCAAGACAGTATTTTTTAGGCTACGTGGCACTGAGGGCATGCAAATAAAAGAAAAAAGTCATGGATGCTGAGGTTTGGGGGAACTGCCTGTCCATGCCTCCAGACCCAGGTCAGTGAGTACACATGCACCACTGAAGGTCAGGATAACCAGGTCTTGGAAATGAACGGTGCCCTGAAGTCCAGGATTCCCACTACCCTTGCTTCCTCCTAGGAGGCCCCAATCTACAACCTGCTGTGCCTGCAGCTGGAGAGACCACAGGAGTTGGTGACCTGGCTTATGGCCAAGGGAGGACTTAGTGAGGCTGAGAGTCTCCTCTCTTAATTCCAGAGCCATATACATAGATAGATTAGAGAATACCTCTGCCTCCATAGTCTCCTGTCTTACTTAATTTCATAAATTTGATGATTTACCAAATCACTTATTTCTGGAGGAAAAAAAGACACAGAGCTGAGCAATATGGAAGGCTGACATCAGTTCTTAAGAACAGTCTGTGACCCATATCCTTGGCATCTCATTTCCACAGGTGGCTAATGCCAGCCTCATACTCAAGCTTCTGGCTGACTCAGACCAGCACGATCTCTGTGCTCTTCGTCAGGAGGTGGATAGTCTCAAGGACCAGCTAAGAGAGTGTGAGAGGGAGAAGCAAGAAGTGGCCTCTGGACACTCTGGTCCACCCCTGCTCCCCGGTGAGGCCTCAGACTGAATTTCTGAAAATTTCTTCTCCCCAAAGATGGTTTGGGAATGCAGCGTTGGTTATGGCATACTGAGGGGTGGGCAGTGAATGTCTTGATGTAGAATAAATCTTTCATTTCCTTGTTTCGTGCATCATTAAGCAATGCAGACAGAGATAGGTATAGTCTCACATATAGGCATCCTAGTAAACATAGATATATATAAATACACCTAAAATCAGACATATACACTAACTTCTATTTGTGCAAAGTCAAGCCTGCTTATACACCTATGCATGTCTTCAGATGTACGGACACATGCTGAAACACACACATAGCTATTACACTTTCATAGCCCTCTCCCTGTGGGCTTTGTGCTTCACTCCTAGTTTCTACCTTGCCTGCTCTCTTCTCCAGGCTCTTGTGACCATGGAGGCCTCCAGAAAGTCAGCAGACCCTTTGTGGTGCAACTCAATTGGAGAGGCTTTGCACACAAGGCAGGTACCTGGGGTCGAGACTCAGCACCCAATCCAGACTCTTCCCTCTACTGGGTGGCCCCTATGACTACAGACAACAGGTAAGTTCAAGATGGTTTCTCTTTTGTACCCAGGTTCATTCCAAATGTTTGCTACCCTACCCTAACGGGATTCTTTATGGCCCCAGCACAACTTCCTCTCTCTGTTTTAGGTATGCCCCTGGACAAACTTAACCTAGGTCTGACAGGTCACCTTCTAGAGCTCCTCTCATGATTAAGAATGCCACAGATGGCTGTGAGCTCCTTCTTGAACCTGCTGTCTGAAATTTCTAAACCCACTGTAATCCAAACTTGTTCTATTGGTAGTCTGATCTTATCTCAAGAACAAACTGTTCTCTACCTGGGCTTCAGAATCCTAGGTTCTTCTCAGAAGAAATTTAGAAGATGAACTTGACTTTACTTGGGACTTGGACTCAGACAGGGTTGAGTTTGAATCTGAGTACTCCCACATAAGATAAGTGAACTTGGAGAAGTACATGAATGTCTCAGACCCATTCTAGCCATCTGGAAAGTGAGGATAGTTAAATTAGAGAATATCACATGAGATTTTATAAAAAAAAGTGTGGACAGCATTGTCGGTGTTGATAAATGTTTGTTTGTTTGTGTTAGGTGAAAGGATAGCTAATTGAATCAAGGAGTAAATGAATGAGCCCTTAAATAAACTGGCAGCCTGGTTAGGAAGCTAGATGCAACTCACAGGCAGGGTGTTTAAAGGTAGTCTATATAGGAATATGACAAAGATCCAACTGAGTAGGACACCACAGGAGGGAAGGATGAACGTGGCTTAAACCTGTCATTGAAGAGCTCAGTGGAAGCTCATCTCAGAAAGATTAGTGTTACTGATAATATTGCTCCCAATTCCTATAGGCATTTGCAGCATATGAAGCACAATTTATGTGTCTTTGCTTTTTAAATCTTCTCCAAATCTCTGTGGTAAAGGAAGACTTACTGACTAAGGCCAAGCAGTGACAACACTCATCATTCAGGATTTATTTATTTATTTATTTATTTGTAAAAGTTTATTTATTTATTTTGAGAGATGGAGAGAGACTGTGTGCAAGCAGGGAAGGGGCATAGAGAGAAGGAGACAGAGAATCCCAAGCAGGCTCTGAGCTGTCAACGCAGAGCCTGATGTAGGGCTCAAACTCACAAACCATGAGAAAATGACCTGAGCTGAGATCAAGAGTCAGACACTTAACTGACTGACCCACTCAGGCACCTCATTCAGGGATAATTTAAAGGAGTTTCCAAAGTGACCTCAATGAGCATAAATCTCTCCAAATCCAGCTCCAGAACTACGATCTACCACAGGACATTGTCTCAGGGATGGGTGGAGGGGGCATCCATAAGGAAGAGCATCCGTAAAGAAGAAAAGAATAATAACCATCACTTGTTGATTGCTTACTTTGAGATAAATATTCTAATTGTTTTATTTGCATTATTTTGGTCAGTCCCGACAATCAATGAGATAGAATCTTTTTTTTCTTTTAATGGATTTTAATTATGAGCTGAGGGACTTTGAACAAATTACTTAGTCTTTCTGAGACCCAGTCTTCAAATCTGTGGGGATAAAACCTACTTTATGGTACTTTCACTATAATTAAATGAGATAATGCACGCACAGTGTCCATGAGACATTGTTGCATTTGATGTTAATGTTATTGCTGTTACTGGTTTTTTACAGTTATTTTTTGTCACAGTATGTTATAAGCAGAAGAGAGATTACCTATCAGTTCTGTATGATTCCAAAGTTCCAACTATTAATTTGAATACTAGCCTGCTCATTTTTATTAGCATTGTGAACCCTGATAATTCTGGTGTGGGGCTTGGCCTAGGTACTTTGACTACTACCAGATGTACAAGTCCTATGATGACCTGGTATTGATGAAGAACTATGAGAAGAGGTCATTTGGCTATGGTGATGGCAGTGGTAACACCGTGTACAAAAACTTCATGTACTTCAACTACTATGGCACACGTGACATTGCCAAGCTGAATCTTTCCTCCAACACCCTGGTGCTACGACGCCCATTGCCCAGTGCCACCTACAACAACCGCTTCTCTTATGTTGGTGTGCCCTGGAAAGACTTAGATTTTGCTGGTGATGAGAAGGGACTGTGGGTGCTCTATGCCACCGAGGAGAGCAAGGGAAACCTGGTGGTAAGCCGCCTCAATACCAGCACCTTAGAAGTGGAGAAAACCTGGCAAACCAACCAGTACAAGCCAGCCATGTCAGGAGCCTTCATGGCCTGTGGAGTGCTGTATGCTCTACGCCCACGGAGCACCCACCAGGAAGAGATCTTCTATGCTTTTGATACCAACACTGGGCGGGAGCGCCATCTCAGCATCCTGCTAGATAAGATGCTGGAAACACTGCATGGTATCAATTACTCCCCCTTGGATCACAAGCTCTATGTCTACAATGATGGCTATCTGATCAATTATGATCTCAGCTTCCAGATGCTGAAGCATAAGCCATCAAAACTGCCAGCTGAAAAGTTCTCTTGGTTTCCTATTGCACCAAAGCCTGTCAAACCCAACAAAACATCTAGTCCCTGAGACCCCTGGGGCAGAGTATTGGGAGAAGCATATGTCCTCCTCCTCACCCTCCAGATGGATCACTCCCCACACCCCCCCACAAATGGCCATCAGTCCTACTGATTGAGAAGTGTTGATTATATTTTTATGATTGATCATTCTTTATAATTGACAATTCTGTATGACTAATGACTCAATCACATTAAAGTTCTTTTTAGTAATGGTCTAGGTGGATTTGATTGGGGTTTGATTGGGAAACAAGCACCAACCCTAACAAGACACCTCTTTACTAGAAATCTACAATTCTAAGAAGATTTGTAAAACAAATCTCCTATTCTGTGCTTTGAAAACTGTGAATCCAACTCCTACAATTATAAAATTCTGTGAATTAGGCTTAGAATGGTAAGTCTTAGGTTGAGAGCATCTGGTACCAGTGCAGAAGACCCCAAACAGCTTGTCATTAGAATAGTATGTAGAGGCCCCCTTTATTTTATTTTTTTAAGATTTTTTAAATATGAAATTTGTTGTCAAATTGGTTTCCATACAACACCCAGTGTTCATCCCAACAGGTGCTCTCCTCAATGCCCATCAGCCACTTTCCCCTCCCTCTCACCCCCATCAACCCTCAGTTTATTCTCAGTTTTTAGGAATCTCTTATAGTTTACCTCTTTCCCTCTCTGTAACTTTTTCCCCCTTCCCCTCTCCCATGGTCTTCTGTTAAGTTTCTCAGGATCCACATAAGAGCGAAAACATATGGTATCTGTCTTTCTCTATATGACTTATTCCACTAAGAATAACACTCTCCAGTTCCATCCATGTTGCTACAAAAGAGGCCCCCTTTCTTATCCTCAACCTCTTGCAGGGTAGCTGGGGAAAAAAGTGCAGCATGTTGGTGTGACAATCAGTGTTTCACTGTCCTGAATCAAACTCACTCTGAGTGCAACTAGGAGAGGGGTTTAGGCTTGAGTTCCATTCTAGGAAGTGAGCAACTAATGGCTGAGCATCAGACACTCCACCTATTACTTATCTATCTGCATGGTTCACTTCTTTTCCATGCAATGGGATGGAATGTTCAAGATTTCAGACCCCAAAGTCTTCACAGTCACATGAAGGATACCAGAATACTTTATACACCCAGTCTCATGCTTATACTTCCCCATATGTATATACATTCGCAAATATACATCCAATCAGACATGTATACAATATTCCATCTACATAGACATAAATGTATATTTTAACATATCTATTATAAAATTCATGTGCTACCCAAATAAAGATCAAGCACCATCCCCTACAGCTGCATGGAACTGAGAATCTGTTCTAGTTGCCCTGTTAGGAATTTCACTATGAATCACCACCCCCATCACCTCTTGATTTACAGGCATCTCTCCCCCTAATGCTTTGACACAAAGGTGGGCACCAAAGATTGGGCTAAGACATTGAAACAAATCTTTTTAAAAGTTCTGCTATAATGACATAGAAAAGACCATAGAAAAGACCAAGTGAGAGATGAATAAAAAATACTTTGCAAGGAAGGGCTAACTCACCTTTAATTTTAAATGGCCCTCAGAAAACCTCCCCAATGAGCCCCGCTCCTGCTTCTAGAATAGAAGAAATCTTTCCCCACGTGGGAGCACTCTCAATTAAGTGCAGAATCCCTAAGCCTAGAGGCAGAGAAAAACATGACCTCCTCTACCCCTTGTGAACTTTGTTCTTGCTCCATTTTTCTTTGTAAGGCCTCACTTTTTCAAGATCACTAACAAAAGTGAGAAGATCTTTCCTACAGGAAAGATTCCATTCTTACAGGTATGTAGTTTTATCTATGGCTTCAACAAACTCAACTTTCCATTATAACAAGCCTATCATCCCAACAGGGACCCCCACACAGGACCACAGAGAAACATATCCCACATAAGCAATCTGGTCTCCCCCCCCTCCTTTTTTTAATAGCTCCATCCTAAGAACTTTGTCCCCTGTTTTCTGGAAAATGACCTTTTTAATTTTATTATGGAGACCCGGTGTCTCCCACCCCCACACAAATATGTCTTATTGCCCCAGCTAGTCCTTGGAAAGGCTGTGAGACTAGAGTTGACATCACAATATCCCCTTTTTTTGAGAGGTTGTGGTATCTGTGGGTGGGCAAAAGGGTGGGGCATCCCTGGGTGGAGTCATCTTTATTTAGCCCACCTTGTACTAAGTATGAATCAGTAGCCACCACAGGCCTCAGCTGGGCCACATCTGGAGACCTGGGGTGGGGGGTATAACATCGTAAAATACCTGGCCCCAGCCTCATCACTCATCCCTTTTTGGGCATCAAGGAAACCAGCCTTTGGCCTGAGAACATGACACCTGAGACGAAGGCCAGTGGAAACATTTGTCTGCCCTCACCCCTTCTGCCCCAGCTTCCACCTCCTCACCATCTGTCCTCCCACTAAGGTCCATGCCGCATGTCATCTCTCAGACACCCAAGATGGCCCAGAGTGGGCGTCCTTCAGGTTTGCCTACAGACAAGAACATCTCTCCTAGTGTCACCCGAGTGATAGTGAAGACAGCAGGCAAGGGGGAGGACTTTATGATAGCGGACAACACCTCTGTGAGGCAGTTCAAGGAGAAGCTATCTGCTCACTTTGAGTGCCAAATGGACCAACTAGTGCTGGTTTTCATGGGCCGCCTTCTTAAAGACCATGACACACTGAGACAGAGGGGCATCCGAGACAGCCACACCATTCATTTGGTCATCAAGTCCAAACATAGGTCCAGATCCCTAGCCCATTCCTCCCAGAACCTGCTGACCAAAGATCCCTGCCACTGGGACAGAAACACCAAAGGAAACAGCAGTGGGGTACACCAACTTGCCAGTGTGAGTCACACCCCAGTGGAATCGGCCCTCCCTGTGGAGCCTGATGCACCCAAAGTGCATACCCAGGATCTGGAAGTGGGTAATCCAGATTGCATAGCACAGATGCTACAGAATCCTAGCATCCAGCAGCTCCTGTCCAACACGGCCCCCATGAGACAGTTCATCTCAGAACACCCAGACGTGCAACAGCTGATGCAGCAGAACCCAGAAGTCTCCAACCTCCTTGACAATTCTGAGATCCTATGGCAGACTCTGGAGCTGGCCAGAAACCTTGCCATGATTCAGGAGATAATGCAGATCCAGCAACCTGAACAGAATCTTGAGCATCCACTAAACCCACAGTCATACCAGGGCTTGGAGACAATGCCAGGTGGGGACAATCCCCTGGGCCGGAGTTATGCTGATTGAAATGACCACATGCTCAACAGCTTGCAAGATCCCTTTGGGGGCAACCCTTTCACAGCTCTCCTGGAAGGACATGTTTTAGAACCAGTTCAGTCCTCACCCCTGTCTCCACCACAACCCCAGGAACGGAGGGACCAGCTCCCACAGCTCCCTACAACCCGAGTCATCTATACTAGTTCCTGTGGTTTATCCTCCATCACCTCAGCCAATGTTGCCCCTGACAAGGTGAACCATACTTCCAGTGCCAGTACTACCACTATCTCCACCAAAGACCAGAGTCATAACTGGGCCATTCAGCAGCCGGCTGGTGTACAAGCCTTACCTAGCATAGAGCTTACCCAGCAGCCCCAGGCAGAGGACAAAGATGCCACCACCTCTCGAGATAGCTCTGACCAGAAATTAAAGGATGATCCCCAGCTGTCGGATGAGCAGAGCAGCTCCCAGATCACAGGAAACATGGTGCAGTTGCTTTTGAATAACCCCTACTTGGCAGCCCAGATGATGTTGCTCATAAGTATGCCCCAGCTGAGTGAACAGTGTAGGCAGCAGCTGCCCACATTCCTGCAGCAGACACAGCTTTCCGACATGCTTCTGGCCCTAGCCAACCCTAAAGCATCACAAGCAATATTGCATATTGAGCAGGGTCTGCAGCTGTTGGCCACAGAGGCTCCTGTTCTTCTACCCTGGGTTGCACCCTATCTATGGGGCCTGGGTTGGCTTCCTTCACCCAGCTGCAGCTACCCTGACACAGTGCCCTGGGCCTGGGATGTGCCAGATATGGCTGAACCCAAAGGTCCTGAGTGCTGCCACAAATCCGGAGCAGCCCGGCAGAGGCTACAATCCTTAGCTGGAGACTCTTCCCACCTTCAACAAGCCCCTGAGATTCGTTTCAGCCAGCAAATGGAATCTCTCCAGGCCATGGGATTTGGGAACCATCATGCCAATCTGCAGGCACTCATCGCTACTGAGGGGGACACTGGTGCTGCTATTCGCAAGATCAAGAGATCCCAGGGATTCTAGCCACCATGCCTACTTCTGTGCTTCTTGTTACCTGCCTGCTGACCCATTTGACTACATCATCTGCCCCTTCCACCTCTTCCAATGCTTCCAGCCAGGAAGCATTGGCCATGGGTAAAAGATCTGTCAGTAAAATGGCTACTCCCACATGCCCCCATCTGAGGTTTGGCTTTGTTTCTCTTGCAAGAAAAGCCACCTTCTGTGTGTGATATCCCTGTCTCATGATGCAGACATGAGCACACACACACACACACACACACACACACACTATGCATATAAAGCACAGATATCATACCATACTCTCATACCCAAGAACGTGTATATGTAGCCCCAGACAGGTGTGCACACATACACAAGGTCACATGGCCAAAGATTTACATATAAAGGCACACACATTCAACACACTGCACAGACAGCCATGGGCATGTGCAACAACACACAAATACCTAAAAACACTACACTGACCCACGTGTAGAGGAAAACAGTCATAACAAAAAGGGAAAAATACTATAGATAGACACAGATATTCAGTCATAAAGACTTCCTCAAGTTTTCAAGTCAAATTGTTCAAGTCTGAAGGTGGGAGAAGAATGGCCTGGTGGGTCAGAGTAGGATAAGTCCACATTTCATCCAGGTCTTGGTAAGTATTTATCCTCCCAGGAATTTCTTACTAATTGTCACAATCATAGGACTTTTCTGGACTGTTACCATTGTCTCTTTAACTTAGAGAGGTACAGCTGCTTACCCTCACTGTATATTGCCATCACCAAAACACAGCCTCAAGGGGACATGGTACCTTCCAAGAATATCATGTCCTTCAGCATATCTAATATTCATAACTTGAGTTCTCTGTAGTTAGCCAAGGTCCTATCTCCCCCTCTCCTGGCCTCACCAAGAGCATCCTAGCCAATTGGCATGTAAACACTTGTGGCAATTATTCAATCATTTAATAAGTTAAATGTTGTTTTAGGTATTGAAGAAATAGCAGTGGCCAAATAAAGTTCCTTTATTTATGGGGTTTACTTCTGTGGGATAAGACAGTACTTTACCTAACTTTTGAATAAGTGCTATGAAGAAAAATAAAGCAGGATAAGGTCTTCTACATAGAGGGCAATCCAGGAAGGCCTCTCTGGAAGGGCAAGAGTAGAGAAGAAACCAGAAGGGATTGGGAAAAATGAACACGCACTCCCTTGGGAGAAGTATGTTCCAGACAGAGAGGATGACTTAGGATAAAAATGTGAGGTGGGAATATTCTTGATGTGTTTGAAGAATAACAAGGAGATGATGTAGCTAGAGTGGAGTGAATAAAACAGTGGGAGGGAAAACAGGACATCAGAGAAATCAGGAAGAGCCTTGTAGATCTGGTAAGGACTCTGGATTTTACTATGAACGCAGCGGAGAATCACTGCTGGATTTTGACCAAATGATGGAGGTGTTTCAGTGGATTCTCCAGCTGCCGAGCGCAGAAAGACCATGGTAGAGGTCCAAGTAGAAGTGGGAGCGCTGGTGCAGCTCCCTTGCAGTGGAGCAGGTGGGAGATGGTAGTGTCTGGAGCAGTGGAGATGGTGACATGTATTCATATTGTGGTCTGCAAAGGGTCACCACAGAATTCCGTGTGCTCCTCACAGACCACCTTCCTCCAGCCCTGTCTCTGCCATCAGCGAGAGTGAAGGAGAGCCCACAAAACTCCAAGTACTCCTGTGGATCTACCAGAATCCCACTCTTCCCCTTCAAACTAGGAAAAAGATTGGTCTCAAGAAAGACATGACCACCAAAATGGATTTTCTACTTTCCCATTAAGATGCCTCCATCCAATCAATTAGTCTGATTAAGCTGTATACCCTGTTTGCCTCAGGTTACATGAAAAACCCAAGCTGTTTGAGTTGTCTTTCTGATTCTTGTCCCACTATGCTCTGAAAATCCCTCAGCTGACCCAATTTTCCACCAGTCATCGATCCCCCACACTTTTCCACCCTACCATTTAGAACTCATAATTTAGCAACAGCAAACCCTACTGTATCTACAACCTTTTCTCTAAATGATCCCCACCTTTTCACCATGACTGAGATCTGGCTCTCCACTGACAGCCTGCATGTTCTCTGCTCCATCCTGTTGTAATGCATAAATTGTCTGTGGACCCAAATCAAGCTCTCCCCTTGGGCACTTATCCCAACCTCTCCAATCCATTTACTCAACAGCTGACTTTTTCAATCATCTTCTCTTCCTTCTGTGTCATTTTCCCCTCATTGTGTTATATCCACCAGAATAAAAGCATGCTGTAACATTCTCAGTTTAAGAAAAAGCAAAGCAAAAATGTCTTTATCCCCACATGTCCACACAGCCATCATACCCATTCTCTTACCTGTAATACTCTTATTTAATCCATTTCCTTTCCAACCCACTTGCTTTGAAACCCCCTCCAGTCAGTGCCCCCTCCACTCTTCTAAACTGGGCTCATCATGGTCCCCCCTTTTTTTGGTCAAATCCAGAGGTCAGTTCTCTTCCTTTATCTTCCTGACCTACTGGCATCATCTGACACTGTCACTCTCTCCGTTTTGAAACTCTTCTTCATTTGCTTTCTCTCCTTCTCTCCTTTTTCTGACTTTATTTCTTCTCAATTTCTTTTGTAGAACACATCTAATATTCCATATTTGAAAATATGTAGTGCCCATGCCTTGGTCTTTTTACTTCTATCTTGTTCCTATACTCACTAATCTTATGGTTCTAAATAGTCAGTGCTGGATAACTGTGGGCTCCCAATAACGAACTCTCTCCCTTCATGTCCATTTGGGTATAAGACATCTTGAATGTATGTGACAATGAACTCCGGATTTTCTGTTTAACAACTTTATTCCCCGGTCTTTTTTTTTTTTTTTTTTTTCATCTTGGTAAATAGCCAATTCATTCTTTAAGTTATTCTGGGGAATAACAATAATCTTTTTAGAAGTAAAATAAAAACTTCATGTCATTTTTGGACCCTCTCTCATGCTCTAGATCCTGCCCATCAGAAAGTCAACATTCTGAAAATATATAAAAAATTAATGGCTTATGAATCAAAGAGAATACAGAAACATCAAATGCCAAGAAGACCAATTCAGGGTGCAGCTGAATTTGGTCTTAACAGTGACATAGGGGGCTAAGCCTTTCCTAATTGCCTAATCCAGAGCTGAGGCTCCACACACTACCTACAGGTTGTGTGGAAGTAGGATTCTTGGCCTGAGATGGAAGGGTCAGCACAGGCCCCTCCCTATGAAGAAGCCAATCAAGAGAAAGGAAATAGAAGAGGTAAAGGTGGAGGGGGTGGTTTGGAGTTCCTGGGGATACAGAGCACCTTGGAAAGGTCTCCAGAATCCATTGTGTGAGGCTGTGATGTCAGTGCTGAGGTCACAGAGGTCTCCTGATGGAGTGGGTTCCGGCCCAGAAGGCTTCAGGGGTGGCTGTTAGCAAGATGAGGGCAGTTTGGAGCCCTGTATAAGAGGAAGGACGGGGCCACAGCTGAGTGGTATGTATGCCCCGACCCAAACCCTTCTTCCTGACTTTGCCTTTCACTCATCAATAGACCTCTTTCTCAGGGCATTTGGTCTCCTCTCCCAACCCCAACACCTCTCAGACCCATAATCCTCCATAACCATCCCATCCTGAGGACCTCATTGACCCTTCCATGCAGACATTCCTGTGCTTTTACCCTGAGACTCCAAGCCCTCTTCCTGCTCACCTTTCCTACTTTCACCACTGTTTGAAAGGATGATGTTGGTACCCCATCCCCACCCCCCAGCTGTGTCCCCACAGACCTGGGCCTCCTGCTGCCTACCATGGCCAAAAGCGGAGAGGCCCTGCCACAGGGCAACCCAGCGCCGATCCCGGACCACCACCTCATCAAGGTGACGGTGAAGACACCCAAGGACAAGGAGGATTTCTCAGTTACAGACACTTGCACCATCCAGCAGTTGAAGGAAGAGATATCTCAGCGCTTTAAGGCCCACCCTGATCAGCTGGTCCTAATCTTTGCTGGCAAAATCCTCAAGGACCCTGACTCACTGGCACAGTGTGGAGTACGAGATGGCCTCACTGTCCACCTGGTCATCAAGATGCAACGCCGCACCATGGGCACTGAGTGCGCAGCTGCTTCAGTCCCTGCCCCAGCCTCCAGCCCTAGATCATTCCCTCAACCAAGCTCCATGTACCCAGCAGATGGGCCACCCGCCTTTAGCTTAGGTGTTCTCACAGGCCTCAACGGGCTAGGCCTGACCTCCGGTAGTTTCCCCGACCAGCCAAGCTCACCGATGTGGCAGCATGTCTCTGTGCCTGAGTTTGTGGCTCAGATCATTGATGACCCTTTCATCCAAGGTCTGCTGTCCAACACAGGCCTGATGCGCCAGCTGGTTCTCGATAACCCCCATATGCAGCAGCTGATCCAGCACAACCCTGAGATCGGGCATATTCTCAACAACCCCGAAATCATGCGGCAGGCATTGGAGTTTCTCCGCAACCCAGCCATGATGCAAGAGATGATGCGTAGCCAGGACCGGGCACTCAGTAACCTGGAAAGCATCCCTGGTGGCTACAATGTGCTTCGTACTATGTACACGGATATTATGGACCCGATGCTTAATGCTGTACAGGAGCAGTTTGGTGGCAATCCCTTTGCCACTGCCACTACTGCGAATGCCACCACCAGCAGCAGCCAACCTTCGAGGACAGAGAATTGTGACCCTCTCCCCAACCCATGGGCTTCCACATATGGGGGCTCTGTTGGCAGGCGAGGCAGGCATCCTGGGGACCAGGATGTATCCGAGACTAGAAATAGGGTTCCCACCATTCTAGGTAATATAAGGCTCTATGACTATCTTCAGCAATTACATGAGACCCCCCAGTCCTTGGGAACCTATCTGCAAGGGACTACATCCACTCTCAGTCCGAGCCAAGAACCACCACCACCAGGAAACCGAATCCTCCCAACTTCATCTTCCTCCCAGGAACGTGAGTCAGGCCAGCCTCTCCCTAAGGAATCAGGAGCCATCAAGGGAAAGTCCTCTTGCCCATTGTTCCTGAGATATCCCCCAGAGAGCAGTACTGGACAAGATAGAGGTCAAGGTGGCACAGGGAATGGCTCCACTGGCCATGGCACCAACATGCCTGATCTTGTCTTAGGGCTGGGGCATTCTGCCAATAGGGCCCCATTCGCCCCTTCATCAGCTTCCCCTATGCCAGCTACCCCTGGGATCCCCGAGCATGCCCGGCTGCCACCGGTAGCTTATCCAAGATCTCTGAGGCCCACCAGCGTGAACCAGGTCCCACAGCTGCAGGACGAGATGCGCCGGCAGCTGCCCCTGCTGCTGCACCTTCAGGCAGCCATGGCCAACCCTCGTGCCATGCACGCACTCCTACAGATTGAGCAGGGTCTGCAGATCCTGGCCACTGAAGCACCTCGCCTCCTACTGTGGTTCATGCCTTGCCTAACAGGGCTGGGAAGTATGGTAGGCGGTACAGAGCCTAGAGGGGGTGCCCTTATGCCTGAGGATCCCCCTCTAGCTCCAGCTCCTGAGGTACCCCCAGCACAGGGCTCTGTGGAGCTGGGCCCCCATTCCACCCCTTTCCTCCAGATGTGGCAGGCTCTAAGTGGTGCCAATCCCCAGCAGATGCAGCCCGAGATTCATTTCCGGGTGCAGCTAGAGCAGCTGCGAGCAATGGGTTTCCTGAATCCCGAAGCCAATCTCCAGGCCCTCATAGCCACTGGGGGTGATGTGGATGCTGCTGTGGAGAAGCTGAGGCAGGCATAGGAGACCTGGTTGTTCAGACCATGTCTTTTCCTCTGTGCCCTTTCCCCATATGCCACTACCCTAACTCCCCCGATCTTGAATGCAGCTGCAGTATGAACCAAATCCACTATGATGCCCTTTACTGTGGAGACAATGTTGTTCCAGAGTCAATGAGGAAGATTTGGAGCCAGAAGCAGGGTGGGGGTGCTATGAGTGACCCAACCACGCCCGCCACTGTACAATCTTGGGGCCCCAGTCTGCACTCTGCTTATGCCTATCTGGAGATGCAATTACATCCAATCTCCAGTGTCTGCAGTTGCCTGAGTCTGATTCTTTGTGGGTTATGGGTAAAGGGGGGGATATGGGATTAAAGGTAGTAATAGGAGCTGTCTCTGCATGGGTGGGGAGCGGGGCTTGGAGGGGAAGATCAAAAGTTTGAAGTTCAAAGATTCAGAGGCATAGAGAACAAAGGAGCGTGAGCTGAGGCCTTCAGCTTTCCTGGTGTCCTTCCAGAGGTCCCCCAGACTTTGTGTCCTGTAGAAGCTGCCACCATGTACTTTGTTCTTTAGAGCATTCCTGCCACCAGTCTGACCAGGAAGTGGGCACAGTTTCTTATTTCTATCACCCCTGAAGAGCATCCCACAGGTGGCTCTCACTTTCTGGATTTGATGCTGATTCCTGAGTAGATAGGGAGCCCCAGGATTTCAGGCTAAGTTCCAAGATTCCCTGATCCCACCAAGATCACAAAGTACTGTCCCTGGTGGGCACCCCGGATGTTGTCTTTCTTGCAGCTCAGAAATGGAGGACTCACCCGGCGCTCAGCATTCTGCTCGAGGTTTGAAATTCAACGTGAGAGTCACGATCCTCTTTCACGAGGTTATCGTCTGGTGGCATGGAGTGTTTAAACTGTAGTTGAAGAATACTTATTATATATAGTACAAACTATGATAGGTGCTGCAAGGACCAGAAGCTGTTAAACAGCAAACAGGTTTGATCTTGTATAGGGAGACAGGCAAGGCTCCATGAGTATGTGCTCTAAGCTGACAGCTTAAAAGTGGTAAGAATGAAGTAGGCCAAAATGTGATGGGAAAAGGGAGAGCATTCCAGCAACAGAGCCATTGTGGACAAAGGTACTGAGGCGAGCTGTGCACAACACACAGGAGGTGCCCTCGGCATCTCACACTAAATTCTTGTTTGCACTCAGAAATGCTGCCCGTTACCCGTGTCCTTCCAGGGGAAGAGTGATACAGTTCATGAATCAAACAAGCAAACCATACCTCCCCCACATAAGTGAACATTCTGGAGAAATGCACCAACACACAGTGCGTGTTCACACTTAAATCCATCACTACATGGCCACATCTGTGTACCTGTGCTCACACACACACGCAGAACAGTCTGCTAAAGTTTCATCACAGAATGAAGGTGTAAACACAAACATTAATGTGACCTTCTTGTCAAGACAGGGAAACGGGTCTTTATCAGAGGGGACCACTATGGTAAAAGTGGCCGTGGTATGTACTTAAACATCAGAGACCTGGCATTGGGGGTTCTTTAGGAACTTGGAGAAACAGAACCTCTGCCTGGGACCCAGGATGCTGTACTAACCAACCTGTCTTACCTTTTAGCGGCCAGCAGGTGTCAGCGGTGAAATGAACTTTGCAACTTCCTCCCCCTGGTTTTGGGTTCAGTCTCTAGGTGAAGCAGGAGGCTTCAAGCCTCCTTTCTACCTCCTCTTCCCTCCCCCTCAGTTGGGCAGGAGTTGTCCTGATCAGAGGAACTACTAGGCAGGGTACTAGGCAGGCAGGGGACAGTCTTTGCCTGTCTGTCCCCTGTAACTAACAAGGTGGGTGCTGTGGACTGCCTCTGACCTGGAAAGGTGTACAAGGCAATCTCTAAGTGGAATCCCCAGAAGGCTAGGTAGGTAAGACAAAAAGCCTCTGGGAAAGATATATGCCTTTCATTTGTCTTTCATTGGGCCAAAGGAGGCACGAGAGCTCATTTGGAGTAGGTCTCAGGGCAGATAGGGGATGACAGTCTGGGTCTAAAAGTTCTGGCTAAGGAGGAGAGTATTCATTTAATAGACTGTTTCCTGGCCATATCTTAGGAGAACCCTGGACAGTGGATTGGGTGTTTGGAGTATTTGCTGTAGCCTCATCAGAGACTGAACTCATGGACACATGTCCAGCTCCATGGTGGTGTCCAGGAGGAAAGGGGTTCCTGGGGCAGGGAAGGTCCTTGTCAGCCGCCACCTAGGACTCCACCTAATGTACGGTCTGGCACATGGAAAGCAATCAAAAACATTGAATAAATGAGTGAGAGTGATGAGTGAGGAAATGAGCAAGAAAATGAGAAAGAGGTTAGGGAAATGAGGCATACAGGGATCAAAAGAGGGTACCACGGGATGGGGCTTGGGAAAATGGCAGCCGTTGGAGTTTGGGAAGAGGGAATCCCATCAGGCCGATGTTACTGAAGGGGCAGCCCTCCTGAGATGTCCCATTTTCTCCCTGCTCTGATTCCTCTGTTAGTAAAAGTCCAAGACCAAGTGATATGCTAGAAATAAAAAAGAACAAACACCCCAAAACCCCCCAAAAACAAAACAAAAAAAACAGCATTGAAGCCTGTAATGCTGCATCACAAATAGCCAGCCAGGTAGGTGGACAGCAATTTAAAAGGAAGGTGTTCTTCAAACAACAGAAAGTGTTTTTATGCACCTGTTCTTTTTTTCCCTTTAGATACTCCCCTAATACCTCTGTCATAAATATACGCACACATTTTTTTCTAGATATTTTAGGGTTTCACTACTTAATTTTAAAAGTTAATGCTTATTGAGGCTTTCCAAATGCCAGCCCTGTTCTGAGCTCTTCCTATCTGAATCCACACAATAGTCCTTTAATGCAGGTGGTGTTACTATCCGCACCTTTCAGAGGAGAAAAACTGAGACTTAGGGAGAGGGGAAAGTACATTGCTTAAAGTTGGGCAGCTCCCGCGTAGCCGAGGCAGGATTTGAAATTAGTCTATTCCAGAGTCCACTGTACTCAGTCAAGTTAATTCATGCTTTAATCCCTACCCCCCAAAATTGCAAAGGGCAGGGTTTTGTGGTGTTTAATTGGAATTTTTGCCTCCCTGCAAATAACTACACTGGACTGAATATTTCCTTTGCCGTATCTTATATGCTTATACATGTGTATTTATGGTGTTTTTAAAACAATCTACTAGTGCCACTCTTCTTAAATTGTTTTAACTTTGAAATATTTTTTAAAAAATTTTTGGTGGTTATTGTTGAGAGAGAGACAGAGTACGAACCGGGGAGGGGCAGAGAGAGAGGGAGACACAGAATCCAAAGCAGGGTCCAGGCTCTGAGCTGTCAGCACAGAGGCTGACACAGGGCTTGAACTCAACGGCCCATGAGATCATGACTTGAGCCAAAGTCGGACACTTAACCAACTGAGCCACCCTGGTGCCCCTTAAGTTTGAAATATTTGATAACAAAATTTTCAATGCTTCACTCCTTATTCCTTTGCAAAATACCATTGTCTAATTTTGTCTCTTTTTCTTCATACACTTAGAGTAGATGTCAAATTTCAGAAAAGGCCAAATGAGATCTTGATTGGCTTTCCTCTACATTATGAATTAGAGGGAATCGAGAGTTTTACAATAGCGCTCTTTCCTTTTAGAATAGGGAATGTGTCCATTCAAGTTTCCTTTGTTTCTCTACAAAGAAGGGTAGTTTTCTCTAAGTGCTGGTTAACTGAGGAGGAGCGGTTGGGAGCAGACAAAATGGATGAACGGGATTAAGGGGTATAGAAACCTCCAGCCATAGAATAAATAAATCATGAGAATGTAATATACAGCATAGGGAATGTGGTTAGTCATATTGTAATAGCATTTCGTGACATAATGTATAAAAATACCAAAGCACTGTAATG
Source organism: Herpailurus yagouaroundi (assembly GCF_014898765.1). NCBI lineage: Eukaryota > Metazoa > Chordata > Mammalia > Carnivora > Felidae > Herpailurus > Herpailurus yagouaroundi. The sequence goes on from NW_024412472.1 coordinate 1,364,576, forward strand.
TGCACCAGAAACTAAGAGGATATTGTGTGTCGATTATACTTCAACAACAGTAACAAAAGAACTACAGTTTCTTTATGTAAGTCCCACACATTTGGGTTTATTTAACTGTTATATTTTTCTGATGATTTTGAGTGAAATTTTTTCCATTATATTTCCAGGATGGATATTATTCTGATGAAACTGCTGCCACTAGTTACATTATGAATCCTTATTTTACACAGATTTTTTTGCTGATTCCCATGCAAACAACTATATGCGTCCTTGAAAAACAGTTATAAAGCCTCTACGGTTCTGTTAAGCCTCTTTTCTAAAATGTAATTAAACTTGTTTTCTCAGTTTAAAAACAACATAGAAGTACAATTGATCCTTGAACAACATGGGTACAAACCATGAGGGTCTACTTCTATGTGGAATTTAAAGTTTTGTTACGAGTTGAGAGCAAAAGCCACGAGCCATTTATTTACAACTGCCTGCCCCAGTCTCTTTGAGACCCAGTACAAGGCAACTGGCACAGAAGTCATAACGGCTGCCCTCTGAGTACCTTGGGTGGCCCCCAAAGGCCAGGACCAGGCTGGGCTGCGGGTCACCCCATGTGTCCAAGGTGCCTCACGGGCATGAGGCTGGGCTGAAGTGGAGGAAGACGCCCAGAGGGCAGGGATGGCACTGTGCAGGGAGTCCTGCACCCCGTGTCCCCTATCCCCCCTCCCCCCGCAGAAAGGCCAGCGCACTCACTTGCAGCGGCAGGTGCGGATGGCCAGAGGTGGGTGGCACAGCTCCAGGCTGTTGTTGCTGTCCACGGTCACCCCAGGGGCCACTGCAGAACACTGCCGTCTCCGGGCCAGGCCCATGGCTCCCTCCCCTGCCCCAGCCCTACGTGACCAACCACTTACAGACAGATTTTCCAATAAATATACATACAATACTGTTTTCTCTTCTGATTTTCTTAAAAACACTTTCTTTTCTTTAGCTTACTTTATTGTAAGAGTACAGTATATAATTCATACACAAAATATGTATTAATCTACCGTTTATATTATCAGTAAGGCTTCTGGTCAACAGAAGGCTAGTAGTAGTTAAGTTTTTGGGGAATCAAGTTCAGTTTTTAGGGAATCAAAAGTTATATGCAGAAGATTTTTTATTGCATGGGATCAGTGCCCCTAACCTTGGCATTGTTCAAGGGTTAACTGTATATATCAGATAATACACATAAGCAAAGTAAGAATATAAAAACCAGAGATGCTGTTACCATGATGTTTGTCCTTCCATATATTTTACAAAACTGTGATTCTACTATACATAAAGTTTTATAACCTGTCTTTTTAACTTGATAAAATATCACGAAGATTTTTTCCGAGTTGCCAAGTGGCTTTTGCAACTCATACTTTAACCAATATTTCCTGAAGGCTTATTAATGCCAGAAACTGTGTTTGGTGCTAGGAATTCAATGGTGAACAAGACTGATAAAGTTTTTGCCCTAAAAAGCTTACAATATAGTGGAGATAAGACACTTCAAACAAACAAGAAATAGAATAGCTAACAGAACACTCACTGAGAACTAGGCATTGTTCCATAAGCGTTATGCATATTAACATTTAATTCTTACAACAACCCCAAAATGTAGGTATTATCATTAGCCAATTTTACAGATAAATAAAGAAAGACATAGAAATGTTAAGTGTCTAATCCAAGGTTGCACAGCTAGTAAGTAGTGGAGTAGGAGCTGGGATTTGAAACAGCGTTTGTAGAGGTCACACTTTTTTTTAATGTTTATTCATTTTTGGGAAGGGGGGCAGTGAGAGGGGGACAGAGTATCCAAAGCAGGCTCCACACGGTTAGAACAAAACCCAATGTGGGGCTCGAACCCCAGAACCAGTGAACCACGGAACTGTGAGGTCATGACCTGAGCTGAAAATGAAGTCAGATTCTCAACCCACTGAGCCACCCAGATGCCCCCAGAGGCCACACTCTTAGTCTCTATTCTATTGCATGTAATGCATGCATATATTGCATTTAGAGAGAGGAGAAATATATTTTTAGAAGAGTGGTGTGAGTGTATCTCTCTGGAGGGAGTATTTATGTAGAGACTTGAAGGGTAAGAGGAAGTCAGACATTCAAAGAGCTGGGGGAAGAGTGTGCCAGGTAGAGGGGAAAGTGTAAAGGAGCTCCCTGAGTTAAATTAGAGTTCAGGGCACCTGGGTGGCTCAGTCAGTTAAGCGTCTCTTGATTTCCACTTAAGTAAGGATCTCAGGGTTTGTGAGCCCCATGTGGGGTCCTGAGCTGACAGTGCAGAACCTGCTTCGGACTCTCTCTCTCTCTACCTCTCTCTCTGTCCCTACCCCATTCATTCTCTCTCTCTCTCTCTCTCTCTCTCTCTCTGTCTCTCCCCCACCCCCAAGTTAAACACATTAAAAAAAATAGAATTCAACACGTTTGAAGAAAAAGGAATGAAAGCCAGTGTGTCTGGAGTACCGAGGAAAGGAGGGAGAGCACCTCAAAGTGAGGTGGGAGAGACAGTGAGCAGGATGGCACAGGGCTTTGTTACCCCACATGGAGTGTGGATTTCATTGTCCTCTCTGTGGAGCATGAATGAGAAGGTGGCAGGGGTGGAAACCAAGTCAAGAGGGAAGATCCTGCCATCATCCAGGTGAGGGATGGTGTTGCCCTTAGATTAAGGTTCTCTACAAGGGCATATAGCAAGAAGTGGACAACTGAAGAATTTTGGAAATGGAATTGAAAAAACCCTTTCGATGTGCTGATAAGACTGGACGTGCAAGATTAAAGAAAAGGAGGAATTAGAGATTCATTTATTCAGCTAACACTAATTGAACACTCTATCTCTGTCAGGTTCTGTGCTGGGTGCTGGAGATGTTAGGTGTTCTAGATCACAAAGCCCTGCCTTCATGGAGCCAACAGAGAGGAGGCAGACATCGACTAACTGTGTAATGTAATTTCAAGCAAAAGAAGAGGCTAAGAAATACAGAACAAGGAGACCGAGATTGACAGGTGGACTTTTTGAGCTTGTAATCACCAAGAACATCACCAAAGACAGCATTTAATCAGAGATATGATCAATAATGTGAGTGAGCAAGTGAAAGTTAGGAGCAAGAGTTCCCACACAAATGGGATGTCAGTTAAAAACCAGGCATGAGCTGGGTATGTTCCAGGAATACAAGAAAGCCACTGTGACCAGGGCAGGGTGCTCAGGAGATGAGTCAGGCGGTCAGCCCGGGGCCAAATTGTCAGAGCATTTTAGACTTGGTAAGGCATTTAGATTAATCCAAGTAGAATAGGAAAAGTTTTGGTAGTTTTGCATAAAGAGGTGAGGTTTGGGGCGCCTGGGTGCCTCAGGGGGTTAAGTGTCTGACTTTGGCTCAGGTCATGATTTCACGATTTGTGAGTTCAAGTCCCACATCAGGCTCTCTGCTGTCAGCATAGAGCCTACTTAGGATCCTCTACCCCCCTCTCTCTCCTCCTCCCCCACTCATGCTCTCTCTTTCTCAAAAATAAATAAGGGGAACTGGGTGGCTCAGTCAGTTAAGTGTCAGACTTTGGCTTAAGTCATGATCTCACAGATCGTGAGTTCAAGCCCTGCATCGGGCTGTGGGCTGACAGCTCAGAGCCTGCAGCCTGCTCCGGATTCTGTGTCTCCCTCTCTCTCTGCCCTTCCCCCGCTTGCACTCTGTCTCTCTCTCACTCTCTCAAAAATAAACATTTTAAAAACAGACAGAGGTGAGGTTAATTGACCTATATTTGCTACTGTGGGAAGGAGTGACTCAAATGGGCCAAGAGAGGAAGTAGGGAAACCAGCTAGGAGGCCGTGGCGTTGTTGGAAGTGTCGAGGTGATCAGAGTCAGGATTTATGTCAAAGAAAAAGGCCCTAATACTTGCTGATAAATTAAATGTGAAAAGAAAGGACTCAGGGGTGATTCCTGTGTTTTGGGCCTGAACAACTAAATGAATGATGATCTTTTGAAAAGGGAGAAGAGGCCAGGGGGAGCAGTAACTTGAGATTCTGTTCTGATATTAGCTGTCTTGTTTGTCAAACTAGCCGGGATAAGGAAGACTATGGGAGAAACAGGTTTGCGGAGAGAGAGTCAAGAATTCATTCACTGTTTTATATGATTCCATTTATCACAACAACAAAGGATTCTTGTATATGTTTGCTCCACATTCATTCTGTTGTTGGATTTTATTTAGGTGAGCAAAACGTCACAAACTTCCATGATGATAAATCATTGTCTGTGTCCTTAATTCAATTTCTCTTTCTGCCTCCTTCCCTTCCTCTTTCCCTTCCACCTTTCCTTTCTTCCTTCCTACCTGTATTTTATTAAGGGCCTGCTGGCAATGGGGCTACAGTAGCAAATAAGATAAGGTCCTTGTTCTCATGGAGCTTATATTCTAGTGAAGGGGAATGGAAACATAAAATGAATAGTAAAGAAGAAATATGACATAATAAATTCTGTGCAGATAATTAAAATAGACTGATAAGATACAGAATGGTTGGGAAGGGTTTTGTGAAGAGATGATTTGAAAGGTAAGAAGGATGAACCTGTAAAGATTAGGTGGACAAGCATTAAAGGTTTAGGGAACGGCAATCGCAATGGCTTTAAGTACGGGGAGGCACTTGGCCTGTTTCAGACGTAAGAGGGAGGCCAGTGTGGCCAGGTTTCATAAGGAAGGAGAAATCACCATCAGAAAGTCAAGGTGATAAGCAGGAGTCCAACCAAGGAAGGCTTTGTAGCTAGACAAAGGCTTTGGATTTTATTGCAAAGGTGATACGGAGGTAATGTTTGCTACTCCCACCAGGGGAGTAATCCCTTCTGGGGTTTAGTTAAATTTATAAGATTATCATAAATCACACTTGGCTCAAACCAACTCAGTGGAGTATAGAAAGGAAAATAGCTCACTAGCAGGTCAGAATTAGGCATTTTTCGTTTAAGGGGAATCCTTACAGCAGTCCATGTCCAGTTAGCATGGCCACCCAGGAGCCGTCTTCTCCCAGGTGACAATTTTTGGTTAAAAAAAAAGTTAAACTCTCATTAGTTTTTTCTGGAGCAAATTGCTGACAAAAACACTGAAACTGCACCTAATAATAAGCTTTTCATAGAGTTTGATGTCTAATAAAACTATTATTGAGATGGGAAAACCTTAACCAATCTCTGTGAAGAATATGGGAATGTAATATGTTTTCTGGAAATTAGATCTTAATATAATAAACTTTAAGGCAGGTGCATAAAGTCAGTGCTTTATTGAACTGGTTGGACTCCTAAGAGGAGACCACACTTCCCTCACCAGTCCATTTGGAGTTGTCTCCATCATCTGCAGCTGAATATGCCTCTGGGCACTTGGTCAACTCTAACAGACATACCTATTCTCCTTGTCTCCCAGTCTAGTTACAGACCTGACCGCAGGATGTGCCAAAGCTTGGCAGTGATTGTGGTATTGAAGTCATACTCAATTTGACAAGTGTCTTCTCTGTGCCAGTTACTTTGGATGGCACTTTGTATGCATTATCTTCTTGAATCTCTGAAACAAATCTGTGAAAAACTACCCATTTATAGACGATAAAACTCTGGCTTCCAAAAAGGATAAATGACTTATTGATGGTTATAAAGTAGTAGGAGTGGGATTTAAACGAGGGCTACTTTACTCTAGAGAGCCCATGTTCCCCATTTTCCCCCTAGGTAGTAAGTTTTAATTGATTAAATAAAATAGCACGTTGATTGTTTTATTTTCTAATGATAAAATGAATATAGGTACACTGTAAAATATTCAAATGGTGTCAGATTCTCAGGAAGGATGAAGTGAGATTCCTGTGCTAAATAACTCAGTGGACAATGTGGGAAAGGCATCCTCATTGAGACACAAGTGTATGAATGGTCCCCTTGTCTCCTCTCTTACAGGTTCTATTGTCAGGATCTGAGATGTCTCCTTCCCGAGCACCCACCTGACAAGAGAACCTGTGAGAGAGGAGACAAGGCAATGGTTCACCTCACAGGCTACATGGGAGGAAAAATCCCTGGAAACATGAGATATGCGAAGGCAATTCTGGAGAACTGTTACCTGGAATGTTCTTTAATTCCTGTTACAGATTAATTTATTAGTTAATGAAAAGCGAGGAAAGTTAATTTGACTATCCAATTCTGCTGGGTGAAACTCAAACAAAATTCCCACAAGGAATTGTTTGCTAATAATATTCATACGATAGAAGTTGTTCTGAGGTCTGGGCATTCCTAGGAAAGGCCCACTAGACTGCTTGCTACCAGCCAGCCATGAGGCTCACTGTATGAAGTTCCCCAAGACTGAAGAGCTCTTTTAAACTCAGAAATTACAACTTATCAGAGTCCTGCTATTAGTTTAATACAGGAGATGCTGATTCAAACTAGTCCACGTTTGGGGCCCCTGGGTGGCTTCAGTCGTTTAAGCATCCGACTTTGGCTCAGGTCATGATCTTGTGGTTTGTGGTTTCAAGCCCTATGTTGGGCTCCACACTGACAGTTTGGGATTCCCTCTCCCCATCACTCTCTCTGCCCCTCTCCCACTCAGTCCCACTCACTCTCTCTCTCTCTCTCAAAAATAAATAAACATTAAAAATTTTCAATTATCCCAAGTTTAAGAGCATATATCAATGTCCCATAAACAATTTAGTTGTAGAGGGATCTAGATGCTCATGTTCCCCACGTCTAGCAGAACCTTCTGAAGGTGGTCTTGTAGACAGCCAAGTTCTACATTTATAGTCCTTGGAAATTACGGAATCAGAAAAAGGGTCAAGTATATAATGGCAAAAGACTGACAGCCTGACATCTTCACAGTTAAAATACAATCACCTCAGAGATCTGACCGACTTTACCTGGGGTCTCACCTGCCTGGAGTGGTCAAAACAGTGCCTTAGAGAGTCACCATTTTCTGCTTTTTCAGCTGAAATATGTCCCCTCCCAAGTGACAATTTCCTTTTCAAATGTATCTTAAATCTAATCATTATTAAGTCATCAAGACCTAGAGTAGAATTACTTTCTCATAATTTCTTTTGTCTCAGCTCTGATCCTCAAGAGTTGAGATCCGACTTGATCTCTCCAAGAACAACTGAGTTCACAAGTTCTTGGGGAACATGATGCTGTTTTTCTTAGAACCATGTCAATAAGTCACTCAGCGTGGTAGGCCTCAGAGATACAAGCTTCCTACAAGCCTCGGATGAGGCCAAATGGACTGGTTATACTTATCTTCACTCTGTTCATTTAGAAACAAGGGAACTTATGGCCTTGACTGGGCCATGGTCCCAGTACAGTAATTTAGTGAATGACAGGTGACTAGAATCAGCACTTCCTGAGCCAGATTCTTAAGCCAGTGCCTTTTCTGCTCAGTTACATTCGTTTACCAAAAACTCAAGAGGTATGATTTTCAACAGTGAAATAGGCTGGTGCAAAACATGTTTCTAGACAGAAACACTTAATTTTTTTCTATTGCTATTTAAGTCAAATTGTAAACAGAGCCAACCTCACACAGGGAGAAGAGACCTCTGCCCTTCCCCCATTCTGGTCTAGTTCTCAACTGTGACCTCATCACTGACATCATATTCCCTGAGGCTGGCCCTGGCAAAGGGCTGCTGACACCCTATGGGAGCCAGGTGGCTGCAGGGCTGCATTAGGAGGTGGTGTCCGGAGTTTGTGGGTGAGTGGACGTCCCTGAACACCTATGGTCCCTGCATCCGGGTGTGCTTAGTGCTGCATCTGGGCTTCTACATGTCCGCAGGTGGCCCTGCATTTCACGCTTGAGGACATATGGCCCGGGCTAGGGAAGAAGCAGGGGACAGCCGGCTGGTATCTCGTAGGGAGCCGTCATCACGCATCATCAGAGTGTCTGTCAAGACCCCACAGGACTGCCAGGAATTTATGCTGGCAGAAAATAACAGTGTCCACCACTTTAAGAAACAGATCTCTAAACGCCTTCACTATAACACTGACCAGTTGGTGCTCATTTTCACTGGAAAGATCCTCCGGGATCAAGACATACTGAGCCAGCGTGGCATCCTTGATGGCACTATGGTCCACTTGGTGGTGAGGACCCATCTGAAAGGAGCTCTGCCTGGTCCTGGAACTCTGCTAGGCCCCACCGGCCACTGTGTGCATCGCTCTGGACCGTCCACCTCAGACAGTGCTGGGATGCTGGCCAGGCTGGGCCGGCTGGCCCGGAGGTCCCCTGATCTGGCTGACTTTCTTGGCCAGATGGCTCAACTCTTAATGGTCTTCTCGGAAGACCCTGTGGTCCAAGGCCTGGCAAATGAGAAAGCAGCCAATGCCAGCCATGCTCCTGAATCCTCAAGGCCAGTACAGAAATCTGAGCCAGCTCTTAAGGCTCTGGAAACCTTGCAGAACCCAGCCCGGCAACAGCAGCTCCTGCAGGCAGACAAGTGGGGGCTAGAGGCCTTGAAGGCAGTGCCAGGTGGTGACAATGCTATGCATCCAGTCTGCTCTGATATCCAGCAGCTCATGCTCTTCACTCTGGCCCCACTACTTGCCTCCAAAGGCCACAACCCAAGTTCAGAGCTTTATAAAGAGGAGGTCAATGCTCACAGCAGTACTGACACTACTACCAACATCCCCACAGCCTCAGCACCTGCCAGGCCATTTGCACAAAAGGTCAGTGCAGAAGAGGTTACCCAGGCCAGGAGCGTGGCCTCAAATCAGGCCAATTCAGGATACGGGACTGGTATGCCAGATGTAAGTTTGGGCCAGGATCTTCTCTTTCAGGATGGTCAGCAGCCCACAGGGAAAACCACTTTAACCGGTCAGCTTAGACCCTCACCCTCTGCCTTGCATAGAACCTTGCATGTCCTGCAGCAGAATCCAGCTCTTCTCCACCAGTTGGCAACTGGAAGCCCCCTGAGACATCACATGCCACTGCTTTCCCTCCTGACCAATCCACGAGCACTGCAGGCATTGATACAGATAGAAAAGGGCCTGCAGATACTGTCCAAGGAGGTGGCTGGGCTGGGACCTTACTTATGGGGCCAGGGTAGGCCACACGGGACTAGACAGTGCCCTGAAGCTAGGGCTGGAGGGCAGGGCCAGAGAGCAGACTCCATACAACCCACCTTGGCTGTTCTTCAGCTTCTCCACGCACTGGACAATGCCTGCTTCCAGTCCACTCAATCCTCACTACCCTCATCCCCCCTCACTGAAGGCCTCTACCAGCGAGAACTGGAACATCAGAGGGCCATGGGTTTTACTAATCGGGATGCCAATCTACAGGCCCTTATGGCCACAGGCGGAGATAGTCATACTGCCATTGACAGGATGCTGGGGGTACCGGAAGCCCAGGTGCCTCCAGCTGACGCCCCCAGCGCACCACCTCATGGAGAGGGAGGGAAGGGAAGGGGGAAGGGAGGGGAGAGGAAGTAGCCTATTTTGAATCCTTCCTACTTAGATCGTGTGCACACTTGAACAACTCCCCTCCCTCACTGCCCAAGCCTGTTCTACATTAAAAACATTGCTTGGATCTCATGTGTGGTGTCAATTTGGGGGTATGTAGGCAAAGAAAATATTGTTTGGGGGAGAGATTGATCATGCTATCAGGTCTTGGGTCTGGGCTGCACCTACTCTCATACCCTTAATCTCAGAGCTTTTTCTAAATTTGAACGTGAGGTGGGGAAATCCTGAGTGTTTCCAGCAACCTGGTTCCCTATCAACATTACCATCATCGTCACAAGCCACCTCTGGTCCAACGCCAGAGTGACTCTGAATGAATCCTGGCTCTGCCCCCGCCCCCCCCCCACTCCACCGCGGGAAGCCCCTCTCTCTTTTCATCTTCGGGTCCAGTGTCTCCGTATTACAGAAAACCTGTTCAACCTCCCTCTCAGCTCTGGCTCTTTCCTGCCTGCCTGTGCCAGAATCCTGCTTTAGGAGGTGAACACCCCGCCCCCCCACCCCCACCCCAGGCAGGTTTCTTCCCTTTATGTCATAAAATACTTGACTCTGCTGCCTTATCAGACACTGAACTTCTCTCTCCTTTTGCCTCCGAATTTCTTGAAACTCCTCTTTCAATGCCCACGTTTCCCCATCCTCTGCAATCAGACACTTACCGCAGTGAGTCATTTCTCCTGTTCCCATTATTTTTTTTGTATGGAGTCTTATATGCAGACCCATATAGCTGCTTTATTTACTCTCTTTTCTTATCCTTTTTTTGTTTTTGAGTGGTGATTCCTGTGAGTATGCTACACTGATTGATTCTCCATTCACCATTCAGGGAATTTGACCATGTCCTTTGCTGTGGCTCTTACTTCCATGTTCGTGGTTCCTTAATATCTTAGTCCATTTGTACTTTCCTTAGCTTACCAGCCTACCCCTGGGTGTCACAGAGGAACCTCTGGCTGGCATGGTCAGAAAGAGCTCAGCATCCTTCCCTGGGCCCCATTCCTACTCTCAATTCTGGGGTCCTTGTGTCTTAGTGAAAGTCACCAATACTTTCCTAATCCACTCATTCTCTTTGTAAACTGTCATCTGTCAGTGAGGAGATTCATAGTGTAGGCACATGAAGCATGACCAGAAGACCAGGGGTCATATGTAGGCATGCAGCAGGATAACAGCTGATGAAAGAGAGGTAGGAAGCATATTAGAAGCATTACTTTGGGGAAACCAGCGACTATAGATTCAGAGCCAGCTCCAGGGGTCAACTGACCCTGGGCTGAAAAACAGCTGAATCTCGTGCTTCCTGGGGGCTAGAGAGGAGGGACATCTCTGAGCTACACACTGTGACTTCATTGTTTTGTGACACCCCATGAACCTAGAGACCTGAAGGTTGTGGCCGTCAGGGACTGTGGATAAAATACCTTTGGGACCACATGACCCACCAACGGTCCTGATACACTTCACTCTATTCTTCACTTCCCTGTGGCACCAGGATGTTAGTCTGAATTTCTGAGATCAGGGATGCACATTTGGTCCCAGGGAAGAGTGAGAGTCTGGGGTGAAGTGTGAGTGATGGGCAAGGCAGTATCCCGAGCCTCTGGAAGCATGCCTCCTCTTTTATCATGTGGAGTCCCATGGTCAACACCTGAGTGAGGTGGGAAATCTTGACAATAATGTTAATAGTCTTCCTGTGGACTGGACCCTGCTACCTCCAGTTTTATAGAAGCCTATGGACTTCTACAAATCCCCTTCCCCATCTAGGGAACTATTACATTTTAGCTTCAGGATGATAAAAGGGCCAAAAACAGAACTTTAAGGAGTGGAGCTTGCTGCCAGGGCTGTAGAATCCTCCATCTGTCTATTATCTATCGTGTGTGAAGCTTGGACTTCAGTCAGTAATGGGAAACCCTGGGGAAGACACGCCCAGTGCTGTATCCATAGGGTATCCGTCCAGAGTACAGGCTGTAGCTAGACCGGCCCCGGTACCAAGGTGTTAGCAGCTGGGTGATCCTGCATCCCCCCTTCTCTTCTATTTTCCACTCTACCCCTGTAAGCTTTCTCCTCGAAGCTTCCTTGAGACCTCAGACATGAAAGGGGAGAATTGTTGATGAATTTGTTGGGGGAGACAAGGGAACGCTAGCCTGCAAACTATGTCGGACACATTTGTCCACTCCTGAACTTAAATTTACTTACCAGTACCTCAGTCTCCTGTAGCTCTGTGGTACTGTAAGTCTAGCCCCCAGATGGATGCATTTTCAACATTACTATGGGAGTCCAAAGTCCTGAATCCTGGCCCTGCCTTTGATAGTAACTTCCTGGGTTACTGACTCTCTCTTTCTTCTAGGAAAAATGTGAGGTTCACGGCAGGTAATTAGCGTGATGGTGAGCGTTACCTTGTGAGGTAGACCTTTTGATCAGATGAAGCCAGCATCTTAGGGGAGCAGGCATATGGCCCACAAAGGAGCATTTCAGGAACAGAACAGCACTTCCCCTCCACATTCCCACCTTCCGCTCCTTTGTATATATTGTTCTCTGTTCCTGAGATCATTACATCACTGGGTCTCTTTACCATTTACTGCCTCAGAGGATAATAGGTCTTCACTTTCGCTACTATGTGTTTGTGCAGCTGGGCATCCTCACATGTATCTCATACTGAAGAAGGTATGAGATACTGTCCATATAGATGCATAATCTTGGCACTTTTAGCTTCTCTGAATCATAGGCTCTTAATGAAAGATGCTGATAGTAACCATGTTTTGAATTATGGGAAGGAGCAACCGGTGACTTATTTGTGTATTTTAGAACTGAGGTTACTAGGGCAAAGGAGGGCTATTAAAAAAGGCACTTGGATTTTGAGAAGGGCTCTCTGAATTCTTAATGAGGGATAATTTTATGGCTAAAAGGAAAGGGATTTCAAAACAGAAGACCAGAGGAGGAATGGGAGAAAATACAGTTTTAACAGGCACTATTCATATCCCAAGACCTGTCTAAATATTTTAGAGTTGTTATTTGATATAGGTATCATAATAATCCTATAAAATGATATAATATAAAACCATCCTAAATAAGTTATAAGTTGACTAATAAAGTTCAGAGTGTACATAACGTTCTCATATTTATTGGTTGACCATTTTACATGTCAGGCACTGTCTTAAGTTTTCTGCATTCATTAACTTACTTATTCCTCACCACAGCATTAACAGTTAGATATTAACATTTACTCATTTGACAGTTGGACAAACCAAGGCATAGAGAGATTTAGCATCAGGCTCAAGACCACAAAAACAGTAAGCAGAGGAACCAGGATTCACACCCAGAAACTCTGACCTTAGACTTTTTGCTCTTCATCACTATCCAAAACATTGAAATCAGACGAATTTACCAAAAATGATCATTTTTTTAAACTTGGACTCACAGAAGAATATTTCCACTATGAAACACAGACTCATTTAAGAAAAGCAATTAACTTGATCTTTAGTAAGTCATGGAAATATTTGCAGGAAAAGAAAAAAAATCAGGAGCATTCTGCACGGGCACTATCGTAGCTACTGAGATATCTCCAAGGTGTGCTTATTCCTAATTGTAAAATTTCCCCAAGAGTAAAAATATTATCATCTCTCTGAGTTATTCAGCATTGCCCAAAGAACCTCAAGAATGTGGTGTGTTCAATGTGATTTTTGGTGTTTCCAATTCTTCTGACCTTCCCTTTGCTTCCACTACTTCCTCTCCTAAAAACACGCTTATGTCACATTAGAGGCCTCCATCCATGTAAATGTACCTAGAAAGCTCAGAACCCATTTACTTTCCTTATCCCTAGCCTGTACTCAAATTTCATGTTGAAATTTTTCCCAAGTGAAGCAGCCTCAGAAGTCGGCTCCGAATCTCCTTGGTCCTAGCCCCATA
>NW_024412472.1:1377892-1389937 GCF_014898765.1 Herpailurus yagouaroundi
AGAAGAACTGAGGACTCCAGAGCATAGATAGAATGGACACAAAACATCTGGGCCAGGCATCCACCAAAGGAAATCTCTCCAGCATGAAGCCACAAAATGGCTAATATCTTGGGTACCGTGGTGGAGCTGAGAGCCAGGTCGGTGAGCGAAAGAAGGCACAGGAAGAGGTACATGGGTGCATGAAGAGCACTGTCTGTCACAATGACCAGGATGAGGGCAGCATTCCCAGCCAGCGCTACAAGATACATGGCGCAGAAGGGGATGGCGATCCAGACGTGGGCCCACTCCAGCCCTGGGATGCCCGTCAGGATGAGTGTGCCTGGGAGACTGTCATCACTGATGTTGAAAGCAGGCATTCTGCTTGGAAATAAAGGCCCTTATCCAGGGATGATGGAATGCTTTCCCTGTAACATCAGGTGGTTGGGTCATTCACATAAAATGATGACCTTTCTGTGAAATAATCTTTTTTATGTTGAGAAAAGTATTTATTGCTATTAACTTATTCAAGAATATTGAAAGACTCTATCACATATAGTCTGCTGTTTTGTTTTGTTTTTTTCTGTTTGCTAATATCTGTGCTCATCAATCATGTTTTGAGGTCTATATTCCAACCACCAACCTAACTATTTAAGCATCTTTCCAATCTGATACATTATGACATATCTCCTACACATCCTATCCATCCTTTATTACTTTGGTCAACTCACATCAACAGTTGCTCCTTGCCTCTTTCATTTATGCCTTTTCCATGCTCATGGAGTCTTTGCTTTTATTTCCCCCCTTCTCTTTTTGCTAAGCTTCAGTGAAAAATTTTCTGCCTCCTAGAAGCCCTCCCTTTCTTCTGGCCCGTAAGTTTTTTGTTTTGTTTTGTTTGTTTGTGCTTTCATCCTTCTACTACTTTACAAAATCCCGTTGGCTGAGACTATGTCTTTATGCAATTGCGACCTCCACACTGACTATGCCCATGTCTGGACCTAGACATTTTGATCAGTGTTCACTAAAGGCTCAATGTTCACGAAAGCCAATGTAACATAACATTGGCTTTTGGACTTAGGATATAATAGTTCATCCAGTTTATTTTCTGTCCAATGTGTCTACATTGATATACATCACGTAACTATAGTTTCTATCTCACCATTAATGCCTAGAAAGAGATTAGGCTAACTGAATATACTTACATATGTACAATGATTTGAGAATTCATCAGGATATAGTAGAAGAAAGCAAGACATACATGAGGCATTCTAGCTGAGAGACAGCACTCTCTACTGTGGCAAAGCCAGCCTGAGGTCCTGCATGCCTCCCAGTGTGATGGCTGGATACTGAGGTTAGGTCAGAATACCAAGTGCTGACAGGCAGATCTCGGGAGGAAATTGAGTGTCCTATTGTTGCTCACAATGAAGACATTTTGGAAAGGAAATTTGTTTGTCGTTGTTTTTGTTGTTGTTTTTTCATTTGAGAGAGAGAGAGCGAGAGAGAGACAGCAAGCGGGGGAGGGGGCAGAGGGAGAGAGGCAGAGGGAGAGAATCTTAAGCAGTCTCCATGCTCAGCACAGAGCCTGATACAGGGCTCCATCCCACTACCCTAGGATCATGACCTGAGAGAAAATCAAGAGTTGAACGCTCAACCAACTGAGCCACCCAGGCACCCCAGGGGAATTTGTTTTTGTTGTAGAAGTCTAGACAGTATTTTCAAATGTTCTCCCTAGTAAATATATGGTCTACTAAAAAGAAATCTGTACAGGATTCTGAGAAATTTGAATTTTAGTTCTGATTCTCTAATAAAATTGATTTGTGATTTTGAACAAATCTTCCAATTCTTTGGCCAGTCTTAATTTGGAAAAATTAGTGACTCTATAGTCATCCTCTCTCATCTATCTGCTCATTTTATGGCACTGGAACAATCCCATAACTGATTTGGGCCCTCTTTTTTTTCCATCTATAAATTTGAAATGGCATCGTGGTTTAGTATCTTCACAAAGTTTCTGGTTGAGCAAACAGAATGTTCACGAGATTAAAAAAATTAGACACCCCAAACAATCGCTCCATTCTTTGCACTTCTTTATTTCTGAAAAACCTTCTGGAAAAAATATAGTCATCATTTGCACCCCTAATCAATGTGAAGACAAGCTCCAGAGAAGTAAACTGATGTCATCCACATCACAAAGCGTGTTAAGTCATTAGCACAACTGAAGCACAAATGAAGCACAACTGAAATGAGGCGCCTGATTTATATGTGCTGATTCAGAGTTTCAAGTTTTACTTCACCCAAGTGTTCATGAATCTGACCAATATCTGAATTCCTATCTCTTTCAAACAAGGCACTTTGTCTAATAACAATTCATAAGGCTGCAGTCACTTGATGCATTAATGAATATCAAAGAGATGAGGAGAATTAGGGAGCCCCTCCTGTTTGCACAGACTCTTTCACTGATGACACCAATGGATTTTCTCAGCCTTGACATGAGCCTTAACACTAAGGGAGAGAGGCTTGGATGGTGGAGGGAAGAGAGCTGGAATCACCACCATCTTATCTCCCCTCTCTTCCCAGCCTATTCTTGTCCCTTAAGGAAGATTTCATGTGGTTATGATACGATACTAGTACTCTAGACATTCTGAGATGTGGTGAGTAAAAACCTATGGTAAAATCAGAATTGGACTTTTTTCCCCCTGGGAAGTAATGGGAGAAGGATATTGAGAGAGTGTCACTCTAGTGCACAATGGGGGTGTCTTCCCAAAATTGTCCTAGAGTGTGTCCTTGTGTTCCCTTGTCTTACCTAGACCTCAGTCTGTATTCTTTCATTGAGCACAGCTGTTGGAATCTGATTTCAAGATCATACCTGTGTGGTAGACGCACACTTGCAGGTGGGGCAGGCTGAAGTTGGAGCTGTGTTGGAGATGTCTTGAGTGTGAGGCTGTGTGGACAGAGGGTGGTCCAGTGACAGCTTGTGCCAGAGGTGTGTATCTGAATCCACAGTGTGACTGAAGGAGGAGAAAGTTGTGTTTCTGTGCAGGTTTGGGTGAGTGTGGGATGAGGGAGCAGAGGGGGCTGAATGTGTAATCTGGGTTGAAATAGCTGATCTTGTCTCTCACCTGAGTTTTCTGGGCTCAGTGAATGTCTTCGGCTCAGCTCTATGGCCCAGCCTCCTCTGGTCAACGGGCTTGATAAGTGAGCTTATTTATTGACTCTGTCTGTGATGCTCAGGAGTGTAAAGCAAAGTGGCGACCTCCAGGGACTTGGTCCATGAAGCACACTTTGAAAAAGAGAACAAGAAAGGGGGTGGTGAAAAAATGAGAAAGAAATAAGGAGAATCTTCCTTGATGACTTTGTCAAGAAATAGAAATGAAAGTCTGGTATACTTTGATGTTTTATCCTCCCTCTTGTCTCTCTGTATCTCTTTTCTATCCTTGTTGCCTTGCTTTCTTCTCTTCTCTTTATTTCTGTGCCTCCTGGAACTCACTTTCAATGTGAATCCACCATAATTCTATGCTTCTCGGCAGCAAATAATGGTGGTGAAACATGCATACATGATTGTACTGTAGGCTTCATTTACAAAACACAAGTTCAAAGATCAAATTACCAAGAATTTCATTATGACGACAGCAGAGCTTTGAGAAAAGCACAAGGCCCTTCTGAGCATGGGCACCATGTAACTGTCCTGCTCGTTTGCCATGAAGCCAGGCCTGGTAGGAAATGACATCAGTGCTCTAGGTAGATCCTCTCAGCTCCCTAACTCCAACCATCTCTCTGCTCTCTGCACCAAGGATTCCCTCTGTCAAAGCCCTTTCCAGGATAGTTCATTTTTCTCCCATGTCTAAAAATACTCGACTCTCTCCCCTTGTAACAGATCTATCTCTGAATTATTTCAATCTAGAGGTCTTCAAACATTTCATATGGAGATTTCCTAAAAGAATATTCAAAACATGATATTACCTTCTATAACTCTAACTTGACTATAAGAATTATCATTAAAAGTTTGAAGAGTAGAAAAGGATGCAATTTCTGGTATATTGTGAAATTTGCCATTTAAAAATTAAATTCCCATAGACAATATTTAATTCATCCTATGGACGCTGTATGCCCTTGAAATTTGTAATTCACCACTATCCATTTAAAAGTATTTGAGCAAGTTTTTCTTAGCTGTCAGAAATTTGACATTATGCTTTTTCTGTTTGAAGTAACTCCATTTTCCCACATGTATTTTTTTTGCTTGAATGTCATTATGATAACTCTTCTATTCTTGTCAAAGAATAAGCAATTGCTTTATTTCCTGTACACTAGTCTCCAAATGTTAAAATGCTTTATTATAACAATGATTATAAAATACATTAATAAAATCAATATGATAATATTTAAAATGTCTGAATAATAATCATAGGGCTACTTTGTTTTGGAAATATTCCTTAATGAGGTGGATGGAGCTTTTACTTTCTTCCAAACCACCTCATGTATTCACAAGTCAATATTGATTCAATGAAGTGGGCTTCATGCTTAGTTATTCTTAATTTGATTTTGATTTTGATTTTTTAAATCGTTTTATTTATATTTTTGAGAGAGAGAGAGAGAAAGAGAGTGAGTAGGGGAGGGGCCGAGAAAGAAAGAGACACAGAATCAGAAGCAGGTTCCAGGCTCTGAGCTGTCAGCACAGAGCCCGACCTGGGGCTCGGGCTCATGAACCACGAGATCATGACCTGGGGAAGTTGGATGCTTAACTGACTGAGCCACTCAGGCGCCTATTAATTTTATTTTTAAAAGTAAAATCTTGGAACCCGTGGTTATGTAAGTTACTTAGCTGTGATGGAAGGAGTTTTGTTTCTGTGTTATGGCAATCAAGCTATAATTGAGAGTAACAGCTGTAATCAGCAATGGTCCTAAAAGAGGAGGTTCTGGCAAAAGAGGGTGCACTGGTAGTAGGATTCTGAGGAGGGATTCCAGCCAGGCAACGCTGGTATACATGAGGGACATGATGAGGTTGGTTCAAAGTAAGGGACAATTTTAAAATGTCACTTGGAACCTACTGTTTCTATGAGAATCAACTGGTACAGCCAAGGAAAACAGCGGATGCTAGAGTGACACTAACAGGAACAGAGTGTGCATAGGATAGACAAATCCCCTAGCCCTGCCCGAGCTCTCTAATCGGCCTCTACTGCCTTTTCAGGGCAGATTCTAACAGCCAGCCAGCAGGTGGAGGGAAAGTGTGGTCCCAGCCTAGGCATCCCCAAGCAGAGCACAGAAGGGTTTGAAGCTGAGAGACAATGGCTTAGCAATTAACACAAAAACCCAGTGATTCACATGTGTGTATGCATATGTTTTAACCTGTATGACACTGGGAGCTTGAGTACATATAAATCATATATAAAAATAAAAATAAATCCACTTGTTTTGCTATATCTTACAATAAGTTTTTAATTATTATTAAATGTAAGAGAAATGTACATCACTAAGAAAACAGGAAACATTTCAATAGATTACATCATTTTTGGATTGTATATAACTCAAAATATTTCATAAAACTCATAAAAATGGTGTTTATTTGAACGAAGCATAACTTTTCTAATTCACGTCTTCTCAAACCAAACACATACATACATGTGACAAGACTTTTTCATGTTTAAAGTCTTCCGTGATTTTTTAAAAATATTGTAGGCCATAAAAACATGTCAGTTATATATACAAGTTCTAAATGTCACAATTCACCTATATGGGATTATATTTTTCTTTCTAGTTAACAATATAATCTAATGATAGCCATTCAGTCACAATTGCAAAAATGTTCTGAAGTGAAACATGTGAAGAAAGAGATCTTTGGTATTTGAATCTTTCTTTCATTTTCTATCATCTAACTCTCCATTAAGAACTTTGACACATTTAAATTTGGATCGGGGAAGAAAGAGACAAAACCACTCCCACTGCCATATTTCCTTAATAATATATTTATATTCAGAACATACAAACACTGCCAAAATATTCTGCTCCAAAGCCATTGTTGCTTTTAAATATGTATAAGAAGCGAAAGCAAGCCTTCAGCAAGTCATACAGTGATATAATGACTCATAGAGGAGACTTGCTCTAAATGGAGAATTAAGTGTCCCTTTGCTTATTGCCTAGATGAGACAGTGGACTAGATGAGAAAATTAGGCTTAAAGTATAAATGACTTCTAAGATCACTGAAATTCTTTAAAGATTATTTATTTTTGAGAGAGAGTGAGAGAGTGAAGGTGGGCTGAGAGAGGGAAAGAGAATCCCAAGCAGGCTCCACACTGTCAACACAGAGCCTGATGCAAGGCTAGAACTCATGAACCTTGAGATCATGACCTGAGCTGAAGTCGGACGCTTATTCGACTGATCTCCCTGCACCCTTGAGATCACAGAATTTTTATAACTATATAATCATAATCCTAACACAAGAATGACAAAAACTAATCTCTTTCCACCAGAGATTGTTTGTCTGGCAGGGGAGGATTTGTCCTTCCTTCAGAGTAGCTCTCTGGCTCCTAACGTGGATAAATCTCACCATGCAGCCCCTCTGCTTCTATTTTTCATACTGGGGAACACTGTAGTAATCTTCTGGGGCTGCCGTGACAGAGTGCCATAGCCTGGATGGTTCAAACATGGCAATTTATTTTCCCACTGTTCTGGAGTCTAGAAAGTCCAAGAGAAAGGTCTGGTAGGGTTCAATTTCTGGTGAAGAATCTTACTGGCTTGCAGACAGCACTCTGCCTTCACTTCACCTTTTCTCTGAGCATAAGCAGAGAGGTGGTGGGAGGGGGGCGGTTCTCTGGTGCCTTTCTTAGAAGGACACTAATCCTATCATCCTAGAGCCTGAACTTCATAATCTCATTTAACTTTAATTACCCCTCTAAATGCTAACTTCCAACACAGTTACATTGGGGGTTAGACCTCAACATATGAGAGCTTTTGTTTTTGTTTTTGTTTTTGTTTTGGTGTCATACAATCAGTACATAGTAAATACCATGGTCAAAAATCATAAATATCCACAAATTAACACAATGAATATCCCTGGCCTCAAATCTTAGCTTTGTCTAGCAATCATTCTGCTTGCTCTGGTTAATTTCCTCTATTTTCCCCCATTAGGTGTCATCTCAAACATTCACTGCACCTTGGGAATTGCTGTTTGACTTATACTGAGGGTGTAGAATATTTAGAGTTTGGTGACTACTGGCATGGATATGGGAAATGAATGAGAAAGATATGTGCAGAATGACACCTGGGTTTTTCCTTTAGTCTGTGTGATAGTTAATTTTATGTGTCACCTGACTGGTTCCCAGGGTGCCTGGATAGTTGGTTAAACAGTTTTCTAGGTGTGTTGGTAAGAGTGTTTCTGGATGAAATTAGTGTTTGAATTGTGGACTCAATAAAGCAAGTTGTCATTGTCAACAGCTATGAGCATCACCCAATCCACTGAAGGCCTGAATGAGCAAAAAGTTGGAGGAAAAAAACTCAAGAGCTTCTTATCTGTTTGCTTCAGTTAGGACATCATCTTCTTGGGTCCTTGGTACTCCTGATTCTCCGGCCCTCAGATGTGGACTAGAGTCTCTACCATCAGCTGCTCTTGTTTGCAGGCCTTCAGATTTAGACAGCATTACATCACCAGGTTCTCTGGGTTTCCATCTGCACATGACAAATCATGGGGCTTTTCAACCTCCATAATTACATGAACATGAGTCAATTCCTTAATATAAATCCACCCTTATATCTATATCTATATCTATATCTATATCTATATCTATATCTATCTATATCTATATCTGTATCCATATCTATCTATCTATCTAATCTATCTTATCGATTCTGACTCTTCAGAAAAGCCTAGGTAATGCAGTTCAGAACAAAAAAAATCATGTCATTTATTGAGAAAAGGAAACTATCAGGAACAGGTTTGCATTCATATTTGGCACATGTTGACTTTCTAATTCTATGCACCAACCAACTAACTATAGATGCCAAACTATTAGTTGGAAATATTATAAATCATAGCTAAAGATATAGATTTGAAATCTGATATTTCTAAGATCACTCAGCAAAAATACAGAATTAAAACTAGAGCAGGCTTAGGAAAAAAGCTGTGCAGAATGTTAGTATTTAGGGAAAAAAAATTGAAGAATCATTTGTAAAGGAAACTGAGGAGAGGTGAACATGGAAATCAGCCTAGGACCAGGGAAATGTGGCTCTACCTAATCCAGGAAAGGAGAAAGAATCAAGAAATAAGGAACAGTCAACTGTATGAACCTCTGAAGTAAGAATCCAGCACATACAGTGATGGTGAGGTCCGTGGTGGCAGTGGAAGCACAGTTTTATGGCACGATATTACTAAAGTATTACCCATGGGAGTGAATGAGAAATAGGAGAGAAGACATGAAGGAATCTGATGGCAAATAAGCGTGTCCTTGAGCAGCTCCTGGTACCCTGACTTGCACCAGGCTGTAATATACACACTTCTCTTTTTACTGCCCACGAAAGGGAAAAAGTTTAATTATTTTAGCCAAAATCAATGGATAGAAGTAGAGAGATAAGACCAATTCCCAAAGGATGATACATGCCAGCATCATTTCCCAAGTTTTAAACAAAAGATGATGTGTATATTTTAAGGAACCTCACCAGGAGTGTTTGGATTTTAGAGTGAGCACTATGTAGGCCAAGGGAATCATTGATGCATTCTGGTGGAGCTGGTACAGGGAAAAATTAAGAGATTGCTTTGGTAATTCAGATGGTGAAAATCTCTACTCAGGCAGATATGGTATAAATTAATGGGCAGGAATGTTTGTAGAAAGGCTATGAAATGTGAAAACTAAATGGACACGGGGATGAGAGTAATAACAGTCAAAGAGAGGTGGAGGATTTTATCCCAGGTCTGAGAATGACAGTGCTCTTAGGAGAAAAGTGACAGGAAGTCCTTCCTCTGTGAAGTCAGAAGTTCTCTTCTCAGCCCAGCATTCCTGCCTGAGAACATCCACAACTGACAGGAGACAAGTTCTCTGGTTTCTACCGTGTCTGTCCTATGATTGTCCCAAAAGGGGGGTAGATGCTGGTGGGGGAAATAACATCTGTTGTTCTCCTGCCATCTTGCAACCTAAGTAAATAATCCATATTATACTCACAACTGCACAACAAGGAGGTTTGTAAGATACCTCTTGCTAAGGTTGAGGAAACTAAAGTTTCAATCATGGTTTAGATAACATCATCTAACTGATAAGTGACTGACCTGGTATTCATAACAAGTCTGATCTAAAAACCATTTTCTCATATATAACACACTTCCTCCCTTTTTCTCTAATGGATTTCTTGGCTCTCATGTCTTCCAGCAAAGAAATAATATGGAGTACTGCAGTGACATCTGTGAAAATGGCCAAGTAACCTCGGAAATTTTCCTCTTCCATTGAAACAATGAGAAAATGAGAAAAATGATGGTCTAAATCAAACCTGTTTGGAATTCTAGACATTAAACCAAGGCTTGCATCTATGCAGGGAGATTGTATTTAGGAAAATGGTTGAATTTTTGTAAGATTTGTGGTTTTGTGTCATTTTGATTTGTTCTCATCCCATTTCCTCACTCTCCAGCTCTATAGAAGTCTTAAAGATTGTCAACCTGTGTGCAGAGTGAAAACCAGTAGCCTGGTGGCATCAGTAGATAGCAGACTGGGGCTGGACTTCTTTCAAAATGTCCTTTAGAAACTTGTAATTATTTGACCTATTTGATACTTCCTGTAAAGACCACTCTTGCAAGGTTGTCTCTATTTGATCTGATCTATAGCTGTCCTAATAGAAATATCCTTTTTCCCTGTGGGCATTTGTTAAAACCAATTACAGGCAATCAGTTAACTTTGCAGCTGCCTGTGATAGTGGATAACAATTGGGGAGAGTAATAAATTAAGTAAAAAGCCAGAAAGGAAAAGCTGAAGAATGAGATATTTATAAGAACTTTGAATATTTTTGACATATCCCTTAGATATACAAGGCCATGTGCAAGTTAGGGCTCTGCACATTCCCAGGGCTGTAGACATGACCAGAAAAGATTTGAGTTGGTTAAGCGACCAACTTCAGCTCAGATCACACAGTTGATGAGTTCCAGCCCCACATCGGGCTCTGTGCTGACAGTTCAGAGCCTGGAGCTTACTTCAGATTCTGTGTCTCCCCCCTCTCTCTACCCCTCCCCTGCTCATGCTCTGTGTCTGTCTCTCAATAATAAATAAACGTTAAAAAAATTGTTTTAAAGTCCAGTTTTCCAGGGGTGCCTATGTAACTCAGTTGGTTAATTATCTGGCTCTTGGTTTTGGGCTCACATCATGATCCCATGGTTTGTGAGATCAAGCCTGACATAGGATTCCTGCTGACAGTGCAGAGCCTGCTTGGGATTCTCTCTCTCCCTTTCTTTGTGCCACTCTTTCACTCAATTCTCTCTCTCCTTCTCTCTTTCTCTCTCTCAAAATATATAAATACACTTTAAAATGTCCACTTTTCAGCAGATTATGGGGTATCAAAAGAAACAAACAAAAAGAATAAAAAAAGTATGGCCCATACACAGGAAAAAAATTTACCAATAGAAACTGTCCCTGAGAAGGCCAAAACACTGAACTTAATAAACCATGACTTTAAATCAACTATTTTAAAAATGCCCAAAGAACTAAAGGAAATGATGATAGTGATAATATCAGTTAAAGAGATAGTAATTATTTTTTAAAAGAAATAAGGGCAATTAAAAATGCCACTTGGAACTCACTGTTTCAATTAGAATCGATTGCTACTGCCAATGAATACAACAGATGCTTGGGTGGCAGTGACAGGAAAATAATTTATAATACATATATATTTTTAATGAAAAACATTGATTTTTACATGCAAAAAACTCAACAAATTCCAACTATGATGAACTTAAAAAGACACAGCAACTGAAGTCAACAATGGACTGTGCATAAGGGTACTGGGACTGGTCAGGTTTCTATAACAAGGGATGAAATTATGGCTAAATAGAAGTAAACCTTACAATCAGAAGAGGGGGGGAATAATGGGAGAAAATGTGGTTTTACTGAGCACTAATCATATCCCAAGCACTGTCTAACCTTTATTAGCAGTTATAATAATTATGTCAGCCCAGATAATACAAAATAAGTCTTATATAAGTTATAAAATGGAAATAATAATGTCTAGAGAAGTTACATAACATTTACATCTCATATTTATTTATTGGGTATTTTATATTTCAGACACTATTCTCAGATTTCTGCATACACTCAATAATATGTCAATCCTCACCACAACCTCAAGTGTTAAATGTTATCATCATCCCCTTTTACTGTTGACCAAAGTAGAGATAAAAGGCGGAGGAGCCGGGATTCAAACACAAACACCCCCATGCTAGTTCTCATGCTCTTGGCCACTGCCCAGCGTTTTGGAGTTCATATCCAAAGCACTCCAAGTGTTCAGGTTTTTGTTTGTTTTTCACGTCACTTCCCAGTAGAATATTTCTTCCATGAGATGCAGTGTAAATTCTGACAGGAATGCCTTTCTTCTTGGTAAATTATAGTCCCTACTGAGATGACAGGAAAAATTTAACCTCATTCTGGGCAATTCAGAATTGCTCAAGAAGCACATTCAACGTCATATTCAATGTATCCAATTTATCTGACCATTTCTCTTTCAGTGCTTCCTGCCATGTCACTCTGCCTCTCACATCACAGGCTTCCATCCATGTTAAAGTTCTAGACAACTATCCTTGCTCATTTGATTTTCTTTAACATTTACAACGCTGCTCAGAAGTCATACTGAGACCTTTCCCAAGTGAAGCAGTCTCAGAAGTCGGCTCCGAATCTCCTTGGTCCTAGCCCCATAGATGATCGGGTTGAGCACAGGAGGCACCAGCACGTACAGGTTGGCCAGAAAAATGTGCACATTCTTGGGGACGCGGTGCTGGCCAAAGCGGTGGGTGAGGAAGGAGAAGAAGGCAGGAATGTAGAAGACCAGGATGACCCCCAGGTGGGAGCCACAGGTACTCAGAGCCTTGTGCCTGGCATCTTGAGATGGAAGGCG
>NW_024412472.1:1389947-1408014 GCF_014898765.1 Herpailurus yagouaroundi
AGAAGAACTGAGGACTCCAGAGCATAGATAGAATGGACACAAAACATCTGGGCCAGGCATCCACCAAAGGAAATCTCTCCAGCATAAAACCACAAAATGGCTAATGTCTTGGGCACAGTAGTGGAGCTGAGAGCCAGGTCAGTGAGCGAGAGAAGGCACAGGAAGAGGTACATGGGTGCATGAAGAGCCCTGTCTGTCACAATGACCAGGATGAGGGCAGCATTCCCAGCCAGCGCTACCAGATACATGGCACAGAAGGGGATGGCGATCCAGACATGGGCCCACTCCAGCCCTGGGATGCCCGTCAGGATGAGTGTGCCTGGGAGACTGTCATCACTGATGTTGGAAACTGACATTCTGCTTGGCAAACAAAGGGCTGTATCCAAGGGGTGATGGAATGCCTTCATATATTTGGTTCATCACCTAAAATGGTAACCTTTCTGTGACACAATTTTGTTTACGTTGAGAAAAACATATATTGTTTTTAATTTTTTCCAAATCTTAAAATAATATGTCTCATACAATCTATTTCTTCCATCTGCTATTTTCTTTACTCAAAATCATGTTTTGATATCCACATTCCAAGCCCCAATCATACCTAAGAGCGCTATGTAAGGCACCTGGATTCCTAAACTTTAGTCCTAATTTGTCAAATAATGATGCACAACCTTGAGAAAAAAAATCTTTTCCCTCCTCTAAGCAGTCTCCAGTTATGAAAACCAATGAGTCTGGAATCCTAGTCCCAGGTCTTCTGCATATTCATGTTCAGCATTGGATAGTCCCACAATAATTTAAGATTCATTTTTTTTCATTCATCTGTTGGAAATGAGACCACCTGCCTTACCTATCTCACATTTTTGTGGGTGAGAAGGTGTTAAGTATATGGGATTAAAACGTTGGACACCAAAAATAATGTCCTCCCCCTTTGTGCAAGCTCTTTTTCCTGTAGCCACATACTGGAGTGATAAAAAGTATCATACCTATCATACCTGTTTTACCAAGGGAAAATCCACGTTCAGAGAAATAAACTGATGTAATCCAGATCACAAAGCAAATTACTATCAGGACTGAAATTATGTCTCACATCTCATGATTCAAAGTTGGATATTTTCACATCACTTGGCTGTCCATTTATTTGGCCAATATTTGAATTCCTTTATTTTTCTTGCCAGACGCTCTAATATTAATATTTGATGCTGTAATCATTTTACTCATTTCTGGATTTCTAAAAGACAGATACAATGAAAGCCCTTCTTATTTGACTGGGGACTTCCACTGATGGAAGTCCAGCCAGTACCGGAGAAAACTGTGGAAAGTGGAAAGCTGGAGTCACTACCACCTTCTCCTGCCCCACCTTCCCAGCCTATTCTTGCTAGCAAAGGGAGATTTCCAAAGATTACTGTAAGGAAGCTGCTGTTTTGTGAGATACTCTGGTATTCTATGTGAGTACCAGAAAGATGAGGTCCAAGCAACGTTTCCGCCCCCCACCCCCTGCCCAGGGAAACAACGTGAAAAAGACATTGAACTGGAGCACTACTTTGGGTGGAATGGGAGAACTCTCCCAAATTTGCCCCACTCAGCCTTGGCTGTGGATCACCATGATGCCTTGGAGACCTAGGCTTTTATCATTAAACTCTGAGTTCTTTCTCTGAGCATAATCTTTTTCTAGAATGTGATTTCAAAAACATACCTGTGTCGAGGGCCATGTGTTCACAAGGTGAGCATGCTGAGCCTGGAGCTTTGTGATGGGTGTCACATGTGAGTGTGGGGCTATGTGGGAGAGTATGTGGTAGAGCAATAGCTTGTGCAGGTGTCGTATGCCTGAAGGCAGTGGGTTGTTTAGGGATGTGAAAGCTGTGTTCTTGTGCAGGTTGTATGGACGTGATTTGGAGGGTAAAGGGGGCTGAGTGTGGAAACTGAGTTCAAAAGTCTGATCTGTCCTCAGTTTTGTGAGCCTGTTGAGTATCTTCAGCATAGTTTTGAGTTCCAGCCTCCTCTGATTAAGGGATTTGGTAAGTGAGGCTATTTACGGACTCTCTGTGATGCTCAGTTATGAAATCCCAAAGCTGCTTGCTCTAGAGATTTGATCCGTGGTGTTTATTCCTAGGGAGAAAATAAGGAGTGGTTGGAAAACAAAGATTAAGGCATGAGGACAGAATATTTTCCGTAGGATATTCTCAAGGAAAGTGGAAATAAAACCTAGTAGGTTTTATGTTTCTTTTCCCTTCTCTTCTCTTATATCCTCCGTTCTTTCCTTTTCTCTGCTTTCCCTTAATTTTGTGTATTTCACTGAATTTCCATGTATCGTGGTCCACGGTATTCTATGTAGACAGGGCATCACGAATGTTATATGTAAATACAGTGGTAAGAAATGGCAGTGGAGATGCTCCTGCTCTGTTGTCTCATTAGCCTTAATATGTTTAAAAATTAAATATTAATAATTTTAACAACATGGAAGCAGAATATTAAACAAACACCAGACCCTTCTAAGTGTGGGCCTTATGCTACTGTGCAGGTTTCACACCCACGAAGCTTGCCTGGAAGTGGAGCGATCACTTCTTTAGCCAAATCCCCCCAGATCCTTTGACATCAGCCATCCATCAAACCTTCACACCAAAGATTCCTTCCCCCCAAAGACTTCAGAGTACTGCATTCTTTTGCTTTGTTCATGCTTATTTCCTCTCATGTTAATACAAACCAGTGGTCTTCAAAAATCTTTGCCTGGGAACTTGCCAAAAGAATTTTGAAATAGTATATGCTCCCTCAAAAATATCAAGTTGACATCTAAGAATTGTCATTTAATACTTAAGCACTAGAAAAAGATATGATGTTCAGTATAGTGTAAATATTGACATTTTTAAGATAAAAATATCACTTTAGTCTTATAAGTCCTATGGAATCTAAATAGCCTTGAAACTTTCTTCCCCACTTTAAAGTGGACCACTAAAGGGACCCAATAAAGTGGACCTTTATTATCCACTTAAAAATACATGAACAAGGTTTCAATAACTGTCACAAATTTAACATTGTTGCTTTGTCTCCTTGAAGTTGGTCCATTTTCCTACATATTAATTTTTAAGCTTAAAAACCCTGTGATATTCACTCTTTCATCATTGTTTGCAATAAAAATATGTATGCAAATTGTAATGATTAATTTTATTTTCTTTAATCATTTGGCTTTGAGTATTAAAATGTTTGATAATTGCAATTATTTTAATTATACATTAATAAAGCCATATAAAGAAACTTTAATTTCATAAATTATTAAACATACACCAATTCTTTTCGAAAATCAAGTTTTTAATAAGATTGATGGGGTTTTCTGGACACTTTCTGATACCATACACAAAAATAAAATAAAAATGGATGAAAGGCCTAAATGTAAGATAGGAAGCCATCAAAATCCTCGAGGAGAAAGCAGGCAAAAACCTCTTTGAACTTGGCCGCAGCAACTTTTACTCAACACGTCTCCGGAGGCAAGGGAAACAAAAGCAAAAATGAACTACTTGGACCTCATCAAAATAAAAAGCTTAGGCACAGCGAAGGAAACAATCAGCAAAACTAAAAGGTAACCGACAGAATGGGAGAAGGTATTTGCAAATGACATATCAGATAAAGGGTTAGTATCCAAAATCTATAAAGAACTTTTCAAACTCAACACCCAAAAACCAAATAATCCAGTGAAGAAATGCATGACATGAATAGACATGAATAGACACTTCTCCAGGGAAGACATCCAGATGGCCAACCAACACATGAAAAAATGTTCAACATCACTCATCTTCAGGGAAAGGAAAATCGAAACCACAACAAGATATCACCTTACACCTGCAGAATGGCTAACATTAACAAGTCCGCCAACGATGGATGTTGGTGAGGATGCGGAGAAAGAGGATCTCTTTTGCATTGTTGGTGAGAATGCAAGCTGGTGCAGCCACTCTGGAAAACAGTATGGAAGTTCCTCAAAAAACTAAAAATAGAACTACCCTATGACCCAGCAATTGCACTACCAGGCATTTATTTACGGGATACAGGTGTGCTATTTCGAAGGGACACATGCACCCCCATGTTTATAGCAGTACTATCAACAATAGCCATTGCATATATATATATGCAATGAGTATTACTCGGCAATCAAAAAGAATGAAATCTTGCCATTTGCAACTATGTGGATGGAACTGGAGGGTATTATGCTAAGTGAAATTAGTCAGTCAGAGAAGGACAAAAATCATATGACTTCACTCATATGAGGACTTTAAGAGACAAAACAGATGAACATAAAGGAAGGGAAACAAAAATAATATAAAAACAGGGATGGGGACAAAACAGGAGAGACTCATAAATATGGAGAATAAACTGAGGGTTACTGGAGGGGTTGTGGGAAGGGGGATGGGCTAAATGGGTAAGGGGCACTAAGGAATCTACTCCTGAAATCATTGTTTCACTATATGCTAACTAATTTGTATGTAAATTTAAAAAAATAAAAAATAAAATTAAGAAAAAAAGATTGATGGGGTTTTTCTTGTTTTTCCTTCAATGAATTCATATATTCAAAAATCAATAATGATGATATGAGACAAGTTTCACCCTTAGTTATCTCCATTTAATTTTTATAAAATTAAGCTCTGAGAACTCTTGTTTTTATATAAATAGTTATGGATGGAAGAAGTTTGAATTGCAGGGCACACTGACTTGATAGGGATTTGGTAACTGCTGTAATCAATTTATTCTGTGAGAAAGAAGATTCTGGTTATAGAAGTTTAAAGGACACTGCCCAGAAGGCTGGGGCCCAGACTTCTAAGAATGGGCCACCAAGAGATGGCGCTGGTATATATAAGTTATAGCACAAAACTGTTTGGAGGTAAGAGTGGGGGGAAAACCGCCCACAAACTGGAACCAGCTGCTTATGTTAGAATCAACTGCTGTTGCGAAGGATAAAGCAGTTGCTTGGGTGACAATTACAGGAGCAGAAAGCTAACAGGAAAAGTACACCCCTACCCTTCTTCCAGCTTCCAGTCTGCATCTAATGACTTCTTTCGTCAGAGCCTAACAATATATTTAATCTTAGAACTTCCAGATACTTCCAAAATATTATAATCTAAAGCCACATATTATTCTTAAAATAAATATATATAAGGCAGGGAAAGTAAATCCTTGGCAATATGTGGTGATTTAATGAATAAAGTGGGTTGCTCTGAGTCAGTTATTGAAACTGTTCTACTTGCTGCTCAGGAGGGGTAATACACCAGAGAAGAACATGAGAAAGAAAGAAATTGCAATTGCAATTTGGTTTTCAGTTGACTGAATGTTTACAGGTAAGTTTGTAATCATAATTCTGACAAAGTTAAAATCAATATCATAAAAACTGATCTTTCTATCAGAGATTTTTTTTCTGGCAATTTAGGCTTTGTTCTTCCATCAAACTAGCTCCTTGGTATCTATCCTGGATCAATCTTTGTATCTAGTTTCCCTGATGTTAGCTCTAGGACTGCTTAACACTAGAAAAAAAATCACGAATATAAACCAATTAACACACGGCCTTACACTTCAGCTTTACTAAGCAACTATTCTAATAGTTAATTTTCTCTTTCATCCTTTTTACCTGCCATTTCAAACACCCACTTCTCTTTTAGAGCTTGCTTTACCACTTATCCTAAGTGGTAGGATATTTAGAATTTTTTGCCTACGTAAACAGACATAAAGAACGCATGAAAGAAAGAATGTGTGGAATGATAGCTAGATTTCTGACTTAGCTACTGAATTTCTGCCACTCGCTGAAAAAATCAATCTAAGAAGAAAAAAAATTATATTCATATTTTGGGCATTTTTATCTTAAAGTTCCTATGAAACGGACAATTAAAGGTGCCAAGTAGTCAGTTGGAAAACAAGAAATAAATGAAAGCAGAAGATACAGATTAGTTGATCAGCATGTTTCAAAAATAATGGAAATCTGGTTTTTCTTCCAAGAACATTCAGAGAGATCATGTGGAGTCAAAACTGAGCTAGCTTGGGAAAGAACCGTGGATAATGTTAATATTTAGGAGAAAATAGAAGGAGAGCTGTTTATAAAAGAAATTGAAGAGAGAGACATAAAGATAGGTGGAAGATCAGGGAAGAGAGAACTTACTGGTCCAAGAAAGGAGAAAAAAAATCAAGAAAGAAGTGAAGTCAACTGTATCAATCTCTATACTGAGAGTCCATTGTATTTAGCAATGTTGAGGTCAGTGGTGACCTTGCAAGCACAGTTTTGTAGTGTGACATTACTAAAATATAATCCATTATGGAGTTCATGAGGAACAAGAAAGAAGAGACAGTGAGAAGAGGTGGTGGCCCATGAACACGTCCATTAGTAGGTCACGGTGCATCCACTCACCCCAAGCCATAGAAAGTGCACTTCTCCTTGTAAGACTTGAGGAATAGAAGGGATTAACTATTCCAGCTAAAAAGCAAATAGGTCAGAAGAAGTAGAGATAAGTTAAGACCAATTCCGTCATTGTTTAGTTTTTAAAATAAGGGAGGTCTGTCTATTTTGAAGAGTTTAAGCAGGAAATTTGGGTTTTAAAAGTCACTGTCAATAGAGGGAAGGAATGGCTGAGTGCTGGCAGATTTGGTGCAGGGGCCAGTAGAAGTCTGTTTTGGGAATTCAGGTGTTGAAGGTCTACTCTTAGGCAGATATGGTATCAATGAAATGGCAAAGCAATTTGAAGAAATGTTATAAGATTTGACAACTAATTGGACAACACAGTTGAGAGAAAATAGTTAACGATGCATAGAAATGGTTAGGCCGTGGCTGATAATGTCAGTGCCCTTATTAAGAAAGCTGGAGGAGAATATAGTGGGCCTTTGCCTGTCCTTCCTCAGTGAAATCAGAAGATCCCTTTGATTCTTATTGTCCATGCCTGAATATTCTCCAAAATCCTTTTACTGACCGGAAACAGTATCTCAGATTTCCATGCTGTCTGTTCTCTCTTTTGCAAATCTAGATTATTTGAGACAGTATGATACCAATGTAAGGGGTAAACATACAGGCTAATGGAAGAAAACTGACAGTTCAGAAGTAAACCCATACATCTATGGTCAATGAATTTTCAACAATGATACTAAGACTGTTTAATGGGTAAATAATACTTTTTTTTTCAACAAATGTTGGTGGGATAATTGAATATCTACATGAGAAAGACTGAAGTTGGACCCTTCTCTCAACTTATATACAAAAATTAACTCAAAATTTTAAAAAATTAACTCTGGGGCACCTGGGCTGCTCAGTCAGTTGAATACCTGACTCTTGATTTTGGCTTCGGTCATGATCTCACAGTTGTGAGATTGAGCCCCGTGTCAGGCTCTGTGCTGAGCATGGAGCCTACTTGGGATTCTCTCTCTTTCTCTCTCTCTGCCCCTCCTCCACTCATACTCTCTTCTTCAAAATAAATAAACATGTAAAAAAATTGATTCAAATAGATAAAAGGTCTACATGTAAGGTGTAAAACTCTCAACACCTTTACACTTGATCTTAGGCAAAAAGCTGAGAAATTATAAAACTGTAATACCTTTAGAAGAAAACTCAGATGTATTAGACAATGGTTGTTTTGGTATAACATGAGAAGGACAAGAAACCAAAGAAAAAATAGATAAATTGGACTTAACAAAAAACAAACCTTTTGTGCTTTTAAGGACACTGCGAAGAAAGTGGAAAAAAAATTTGCAAATCATATATCTAACAATAGTTTCATATCCAAAATATATAAAGATCTCTTACAACTCAACAACAAAAAGTCAAATAAACTAGTTTAAAAATAAGCAAATGATTTGAGTAGACATTTCTGCAAAAACAGACATACAAATAGCACATGGTAAGCACACCAATAAGCACATGGTATGAAGTTGAGCTTCATCGGTCATTTGGGAAATGCAAATTAAGACTGCTATGAGATACCATTGCATTCCTATTAGGAAAACAAAACAAAACAAAACAAAACAGAAAATAACAAAGTTGGCAAAGATGTGGAGAAACTGGAATCCTCAAACATTGCTGATGAAATGTAAATTGGTGAAGCCACTTTGGAAAACCTTTTGGCTTTTCTTCAAACAGGTGAACATAGAGTTACCAAGTGAGTCAGCAATTTTATTCTTGGCTACATGCTCCAAAGAACCAAAGATATATTTCTATAATAAAGCTTATACATTAATATTCAAAGAAGTATTATTTGCAGCCTCAAAATGAGAACAATCCAAATACCCATCATGTGACTATTACACAAATAAAATGTGGTATATTTTATACAATGGAAATTTTATCAGACATTAAGTACTGATATATAATGAACCTTGAAAACATGCTAAATGAAAGAAGCCAGACATGAAAAGCAGCACATTTGATTATATTTAGATAAAATGTTCAGAAATGTTCAAAGCAACAGAAAATGGATTAGTTGTTGTCAGGGGCTAGGGTAGATGAGAATGGGGAGTGACTGCTAATGGCCAGGAAGTTTCTTTTCAGAGTGATGAAAACATTCTGTGATTTGATGTTGGTGATGACTGTACAACTTTGCAGATACACTAAAGATCACTGATTTATATACTTAAAAACTGAATTTTTTAAGATGTGAATTATAGGGGCGCCTGGGTGGCGCAGTCGGTTAGGCGTCCGACTTCAGCCAGGTCACGATCTCGCGCTCCGTGAGTTCGAGCCCCGCGTCGGGCTCTGGGCTGATGGCTCGGAGCCTGGAGCCTGTTTCCAATTCTGTGTCTCCCTCTCTCTCTGCCCCTTCCCTGTTCATGCTCTGTCTCTCTCTGTCCCCAAAATAAATAAACGTTGAAAAAAAAAATTAAAAAAAAAAAGATGTGAATTATATATTAATAGCAAAATTTTAAAAAAGAAATCAGAGAATCAAGTAATCTTTGAAACTTAAAGGTTCAACTGCCTGGGACTCGCTGTATATGTGATACCATAGGTGTTATGTCATGCATATAGCAAATACAAGCCCTGGGTTTGGTTTGGGGGGTACTGAGGAAGGAGTCAGGCTTGTCTCCCAGATATTAGCTAGTGGTCTTATGGGAAAGCCAGACATTTACAGTCATAGGATGAGAGAGAATAATTTTTGTTTCCTTTATCCTTTTTTCCTCTCTTGTTTTCTCTAGTTATTTTTGAGGGAGTTTGCATAAAGACAAAGAAAGACAAACGCAAGAAAGGCAATCAAATATGAAAGATAGGATAAATGGGGAAAAAGATAAAGATGATAGTGATTAGCAGGCATATGATGCATGTTTTAGGGTCATTGCTGGATAAATTTTTTTAGGTTTTCTGAAAATGTTAAGTGAATAAATGAACAGTCTATGGATGTAGCTCTGCCACTCAGTGATATAATTTTGGACTTAATTTAACCCCCTTGGCATCATGTTTCTCATCTGTAAAATGAGAAGTGAACATTTCCATCTAAATGTGGTTGCTAGGATAGAAAGAGACAATGCTCATAGAGCTCTTGAAGGAGTTTAGGGAACATTGTAAACACCCAGTATCCTTGATGATTATTGTTTTTCTGTCACCAATGACCCAAGCCAACCTTACATTCTGGTTTCTGAAAGTCCCCTAAGAAGAGAGCCTTAGGGTAGGGACATGGTGTGGGGAAAAGAAATTCTGGAGCTGAAGATAAGGAAGAATGAGTTATATTCTTAGCTTACTGTTTGCAGTCACTGGGTCCCCTGGTATTCACACTCCTCATATGCCAGAGGTGCCTTAAAACTCATCCTTAAGAGGATCTCAGGAGCCATGAAGACATGGTGTGGGGGCAGGTAAGCCCTGCTCAGCTAGGAGAAGAGTCTGAGAGCCTTGATCTTCACAAACAGGTCTGGATCATCCATGGAATAGACAGCAAGCAGAGTCCGCTAGGATCCCCTGTGAGGAATCTATTCCCAGCTGGGTTTGACTGGGGGATATGAATGGCTTCCCATAGCCCCTCCACTTCCCAGAGCCTGGCAGGCAGCTCCCGTGAAATGTGGTGTGGCTAGGGCCTTCTACATCCTTGGTCTAGCTTGGGGAAAACCCAGCCCACCCTCATGGAGCTGCTGAGGCATCACCTTGTAATGTTCTCAGTGTTCTTAAGAGGTGTTCTTGGCCTTATTTGTCTTCTTTCTTCCTCTCCATCTTTAATGTTCTAGTCACTGTCTCCCTATGTTTGACACCCTCTTTCCTTCACTTGACTCTCCCATTTCCATATTATTTCCTCTGTATTTTTTATCCCCTCCTTTCTGTCTCTTTCTGTTCTTCAATTCTTCTCTCTTTGTCAAGTTATCATTTCTGTCTTAATCTTCTGCCTCACTTTTTGCTTTGTCTGAACACTGAGAAGATAAAGAACAGAATAGAACATTCAGCTGAACTCTATCATCTCTAATTAGGACAGGAAGGAGGTACTAAAACTGACCCTATCCAGGAGTAGTCTTTTACTTGGGACAATTTAGACTTCCTTATAGTGGAACATGTGGCATGATGGGATGAAATCCAGGGGTGGGTGCTCAAGAAGAGAGTGACCCATGCATCTCCTTAAGACTATCTCCTCTAAAATCCTCAGTCAGTTTCTTTGTGTGGTACTAATGGGAGCTCATTGCACTGTACAGGTTTCCCAGGGCTTATCTGCTCCATCATCCTCCCTCTTCAAGTCCAGTGCTGCTGTTCAGCATCCCCGTCCTCAGCAGTAGTTCTCTGAAGCTTTGTCTCAGACCCTTATCCATCTAGCAGGGAATTTCTCTCTGATTTATAATTTGATTGTTCATTGATATAATATGTGCACTATGGCAGGGCTAAAGCAAATTTCCCCCCAAAGTTTACATAAATAATAAATTACTCAATGGTGAATAATTCCACTCAAGGGTTAGGAACCATCCATGAGAAGTAGAAGGCATCTAACACCTAAATTCCAAAACCAGGGGTGCCTGGGTGGCTCAGTTGGTTAAGCGGCCAATTTTGGCTCAGGTCATGATCTCATAGTTCATGGGTTTGAGCCCTGCATTGGGTTCTGTGCTGACAGCTCAGAGCTTGGAGCCCGCTTTGGATTCTGTGTCTCCTTCTTTCACTACCTCTCCCCCACTCACACTCAGTCTCTCTCTCAGAAATAAACAATTATTTTTAATTAGAAAAAATAAATTCCAAAAACAGCAGGTAAAGCCACTTATTACAGGGTATGCAAGGTTCTCT
This sequence comes from Herpailurus yagouaroundi, assembly GCF_014898765.1. Classification (NCBI taxonomy): domain Eukaryota; kingdom Metazoa; phylum Chordata; class Mammalia; order Carnivora; family Felidae; genus Herpailurus; species Herpailurus yagouaroundi. Next base: position 1,401,136 of record NW_024412472.1, read on the forward strand.
GGACATACTTTAGAATATTATTATGAAATATTCTTAAATGTAACTCCCTCCCTAAATGTTTTTTTTTTTTTTGAAATTCCACAATGCAGGAGACCAAAAGGGAAGATGTAAAATTAATACTCCTTTATCACCTCTCCTCACAATCTCACTTGGGCTGATGTCAGGCAGTGTTTCGCATTTTCTACTCCCTATTGAACTTTGGCTGTCTCTGAGATGAAACACAATGGTCTGTTATGGAAATGAAAGAATGCTATTCCTTAATAACTCATAGGAAAAAATAAGGTAATGGATAGAATGTTTTCAGTGTTATAATTTTTTTTGCTTAATTTTCAACCTTTTGCAATTTACTTCTGCTTGTCTGTACCATGATCTATTATGTGATAACAAGCGATTTAAAAATACAAATTTAAGTTTAATATAAACACATTCAATGACTTTTGTGTTTTTGGAAAGCACGATGTGCGATTTATTTTCCATCTAAACATGCTATTAAAATAATAACTTTTAAATAATAACAATAATAGCAGTACTTATGTAATGCTCACTGTGGGCAGGACCTATTTCAAGTCCAAGTTCTCTCTCTCTCTTCGTCTGTCTGTTTCTCTCTTTCTGTCTTACATATGCATGTATCCATATCCATAGGGCAACTTTCTTTTATTCCTGTCTTGAAAGTAAAGACACAGGAGAAGAGAGTTTAAGAAATTTACCTAATGTCACTGGACTCAAACCCAGGATGTTCTGGCACCATATTCTTAACTAGTATTCTCCAATGCCTCTTGAGATATTTTGATTTTCCAGGGGTCCTGAATGGACTCTTCCAGTATTAAATGTGGGACTGTAGACCACGTAAGTTCCTCAGGTAGAAATTGGATTAGTGAATTTTAGTTCCAGCCATGTAACTGCCTCCCAAGAAAATCTGGACTAATTCTCTTTCCTTTCTTGATCACTTGGTTCCTCATCTGTCAGACTGGATGTAAGTGTGAACATCTCTTGGGGGTTAGCTAAGATCATGGCTATGAAAGTTGAGGCATTTGAAGGACAGCTGTTATAATGGCCACATTGAAGGTGTCCAGAGGGTTGCCAATGACACTTAATGAGCTAGTCAACCACCCTGAAGAAGAGTCTTAATCTAGTCTTTCTGAAAGATGTCTAAGAAAGAAGTCTTTCTGTTGATGGCTAGCATTTCATGACCTCCTCCTCATCCTCCCAATCCATCCTTTTATTTATTTATTTATTTATTTATTTATTTATTTATTTTGAGAGAGAGAATGCATGCATGCACATGGGTGAGGGATAGAGAGAGGGAGAGAGAAAATCCAAAGCAGGCTTCATTCTGTCAGCATAAAGCCTGATATGGGGCTCGATCTGATGAACTATGAGATCATGACCTGAAATCAAGAGTTGGACGCTTAACTGACTGAGCCACCCAGGTGCCCCAATATCAGTGTATTTTAGGAATAAAATCTATGTGCAATCACAGTTTATAAACTTTTGTGTTGTTTTTCCTCCCTAGGAACAATAGTAGTCTTAGACACAGTTGTTCTGGCTGATAACACATGTAGCCAGCTTCTCATGGGTAACTTCAAAATCAATGCCTCTCATGCTCCCACCTTTATCTTGACGGGCTTCCCAGGAATGGAAACCATGGAATCCTGGCTATCCTTCCCTCTTCTGCTGCTCTACACCATCTCCATTGTGGGAAACACCCTGATCCTCCTCATTGTTAAGGAGGAGCAGAGCTTGCACCAGCCCATGTACTACTTTTTATCTCTACTTTCAGTCAATGACTTGGGAGTGTCCTTTTCCACATTGCTGACCATGCTGGCTGCCCTCTGCTTCCTTGCCAGGGTGATTGCCTTTAATGCCTGCTTGGCCCAAATGTTTTTCATCCACCTCTTCTCTTGGACAGAGTCTGGCATCCTTCTGGCTATGAGCTTCGATCGCTATGTTGCCATCTGCCACCCACTGCGCTATGCTACAGTGCTCACTAATGCCTGAATTGTGGCAATGGGACTGTGTGCTGTCCTCCGAAGCTTTGCCCTTATCCTTGTCTTCCCACTGCTGCTGCACAGACTCCCCTTCTGCCACTCCCAGAACATCCTCTCCCATGGCTACTGCCTTCATGTGGATATGATTAAGCTGGCATGTACTGATGTCTCCCTCAATAGCCACTATGGGCTGTCCATTGTGCTATTCACCTTTGGCCTGGACTCTGCACTCATTCTCATCTCCTATGTACTAATCTTGCGATCAGTGCTTGCCATTGCCTCCGGAGAAAAGCGCATCAAGACACTGAACACATGTGTGTCCCACATCCTAGCTGTGCTCATCTTCTATGTGCCCATGGTAAGTGTGTCCATTGTGCATCGTTTTGGTGCTGGCCTGCCCCATGCTGTCTATATCCTCATGTCTATTCTCTACCTCTTTGTGCCTCCCATGCTCAATCCTATCATCTACTCCATTAAGACAAAGGAGATACGTCGCAGGCTCCTCAAGATGCTCTTTAGGGTTAAATCCTGAGTCTTTGGTAGAGCTAAAAACTGTGAAGGATTTTGTCTTGGAGGTATAACCATCCAGACACCATTGGAAGAGAGGATCAATACAAAGAATGTTAGTGTTACACTTTGAGGTATAAGATCAATGCACAATCATTTAGTCTGGTATATTGGGCCAACACCTGCCAGAACTATCTTGGGTCTTATCCATAAATCAAAAATTCAATGTCCTTTAGAAACACAAAAATGGTCTTTTTTCAAGAATAACCCAAAGAATGTCAACTATCACTACAGGGTGAGATTATTTTCTGGAGAAGCAGGGAACTATTTTTAAGATACTTGGTGACATGGTTAGGACTTCTGGTTATGGGCCTGCACAATTCTGAAAAAGACAAGGGCAAAGAGGGACTAATTACGGGCTAGGTATCACATCTTTACCAGTATGCAAGCTTAGCTTGGGTGATTAGTTTCTGATGTTTCCAGGAGACAGAGCTCTTCCCATCATGCCGATTGAAAAGTCAGGTTGTGATGGTTAATATTACATGTGAACTTGACTGGGCCACAAGGAGTCTAGATATTTGGTTAAACATTATTTATGTGTGTATCTGTGAGGGTGTTTCTGGTTGAGATTTGAATTGATAAACTGTGTAATGCATATTGCCTTCCCCAGTGTAGGTGGGCCTCATCCAATCCACTCAATGACTGAATAAAGTAAAAGTCCAAGAATAAAAGAAAGACATCTCTGTCTGATTGTCTCAAAGCAGGAAGGTTAGTCTTTTCTTGCCTTTGGTCTTAGGCTTAGACTTATACCATTGGTTTTCCTGGTTCTCAGGTTTTCATATCTGGACTGGAACTATACCAACAATCCTCCTAGGTCTAGACTTCTGCATCTCCGTAATCGTGACAGCCAATTCCTTATAGTAAATACAATAAATCTCTTTATATACACATCTTATTGGTACTGTTTCTCTGGAGAGCCCTGACTAATCCAACAGCTACAATATTTAAATAGTCAGAATTAGACTTAAGGATTCCTGGTATATTCTTTTCACATGGGAGGTGCTGAAATATGCAAGCACTTGGCTCTGCCAACCTCCATTGAATTCAACAGCCCTTTGCTTCTCTCCTATGACCTTTCCCTCACTCTTTCATATCTATCTGCTTTCCCCTTATGGAATCTGAGCTCCCTAAAACAGCAACTTTTTCAACCACTCTGTCCATCCCCATCAGACTTATTATAGTCCCTCCATTCAGATAATGTCTGATGATGCTACAGGAATAATGAAAGAGTACATGAAAAAAATAGATTGATACATAATAATGGATGAACAATAGAAGAAAAGCATAAGTGAATAAATTAATGAATAAACATATGGACTAATAATACATTTTTTAAGATCAGAATCTCATATCAAGAAGCATTTCCTCTCTCTCTGTCCCCCATTATTATGGAGAGAAATGTAAATCACAGGTGACATCTTTTTTTATCTTTATTTTTTTCCAGCTTTATTGAGATATAACTGAAATCGATGTTGTATAAGTTCAAGATGTACAATATGATGATTTACTGCATGTTTATATTGCGAAAACACCAGCACAATAAGGTTACTTAACCCATCCAAAGAGGTGACTTCTTGAGTAAGTGGGCTGAACTTCTCAGTCTTAATTTCCTCATCTGTAAAATGAGACACTAATCTCTGATTTATCTACTTCATATGTTTGTTTTGAAGAGTGAATAAAATAAACTGCTTTAAAAATTATATGATAATACACATATTTTATTTGCTTATATTATTTTTATTTAGCAAGAATAAATGCAAAATTCAGGGTTTAGCTTCAAAACATCATGGGTATAAACCAGAGTCTGAATAAATATTTTGTCTAAGACTTTCTTGAACCCTAAGTAGCACTGTTCTATACCTGCTTTCCATCCCCACTGTTCTTGGAATTTAGTTTAATCATATTCATTAGTTTGGGTAGTTTGTCTCCTCCACCAGACTGTAAACAACTCATGCACAAGGACTGTGTCTTATGTATGTTTATACTCTTCAGTCTCTAACAGAGGGCCTGAAATATACCAGACATGTTCAAATAAGTAAAGAAATGAATTAATAAGTGATTATCTTTCCGTATATTTACCTACCAACCATCTCTTTATACTTTAATGAATTACCATATTCCTAAAATATTTTACTCTAACATAGATCATAATTTTATTAAAGAACAATTCTATATGAAGACTTACGTTGTTCATAGTCTAAATACCATATGCATTATGGATCTGGCCAGAGGAAATAAAAAATAAATTGTACTTGCAACCTTCAAACCTGCTGCAAATGTACCTTGCATATTTATATTGCTCAGACCTTATATGCTATATAAAGTATACCCACAGCAATTTCAGTACAGTGGCAGCACTATGCCTGGCCTTTAGCAGGTACATAAAGAAATATTTTTTGAAACAATATTGCTGTTTAATGATCTTGGCTCTGTCACAAATATGACTTATAATAAGGCTATTGCCTTAATAAGTGGACAATATATGCTTTCGGTGACAGTACTTTTGCTTGCTCCTTTAAATCTGATGGATTTTGAAGCAACTATTTGGCTCATTTCCATACCTGTGAAAACCTTTCTGGGAGCTTCTGGCCTATTTTCCACATCACATTCTATAAATAAAAACACTCAGTACTTTTCTCTTGGCCTTAAAAATCGGCCTAGTCTAAAAGAAATTCAGCAGATATTTGCTGTTTAAGTCTTCTTCTGTTCAGTCCATTAGATAGAACATTTATGACTCTGCCTGGATCTGTAACTTGCCAATACAGAGGTAAGTGTCAGACTGTGACCTGGTTTACTGAAGAGAACTGTGTTTACTCCAACATGCTCACAGGTCTCTGGGTGTCCAGGTCATCAGATACATCTTATCTGAGCTCTTGGCTTCTTTAGTCTCTTCTTGTGACATGAATTGTATGCGGTCTCTTCAAGCAAAACCAAGTTCACCCACTTGTTATGAGCTGGAAGTACCTCCAAGGACCATCCAAGTCTGTGTGTCTGCTTGAGCAGACACATTTGTTGGAAGCAAATGCCAATATATTTATTTCATGGAACAGAAAGTTAAGGCATTCTCCATGTTGGTGTTGGTTCAATGAGAACCTTCTGGACGCACACATTGGAGTAGAGGGCATAGGAAGTATCACTGTATGGAATCTGGGTCCCTTCTACACAATTTTGAAGCTTCATTTGGGGGCCAAGAGTCTGTTTCTGTGCCTACCTCCCTTAGGTTCTACTCAGCACACCTCACACTGCTATCTGAGGATATATGTTGCTATACCTCCATCTCATAAAGGGCTTCCAGTGTGGACCCTCACAAACATATAGCAAGGAACTCCCTCTTATCCCCCTACTTGTAACACATCTAGGGTGGATATAGAAAAATAAAGATCAGATCTGACTCAATGATTTCAGAGCAATGAAAAAACCCCAGTCATATATAGTCTTATCTGCTTGCTATTTTCTGTTTCCTAGATGAAGAAATGTCCATAATTATCCCCTTGAAAAATAGGTGACTATGTTTCTACCCAGGAAGGTGAAGAGGATCATGACTTGCATATTATTTTATAGTTATATGTCCCAAAATAAGATATGAATTTTGTGAGGGTGTGCAATATTGTGATTTAGAAGAAATACATAGTTGCTCATTCAGATGGCCAAATATAGATTTCTCATAGATATTGTCTTTATCCACAGCTCTTGGCTCACAGCTCCCCAAACGCTTGGAATTTCTTAAAGGATAAGAGCAATGGGAACATCTTTTTTTATAGCATTTGGTCTCTTGTCCTCAGTTCCTGAAAACACTTCAGAGCCATAAAAGTGAAATGGATGTCTTATTAATAACAAGCTTCTTTCCACCAACAACTGTGCTTCTGTTAATGAGGTGACTTGGGGAAGGCATGTAAGGATAAGAGCTGGTTGCCAGGGGAAACAACCAAAAATAGAGAGGTGGAAATTTCTGTCTCACCCTGCAATTTCTGAGGAGGGGAGGAGGATGGAAGCTGAATTGATCACCAATGGCAATAATTTAATCAATCATGCCTATGTAATGAAGCCTTCACAAAATCCCCAAAAGAGGAGGCTTGGAGATCTTCCAGATTAGGTGAAAGAACATTTCTATGTGTTACCGTGCCAGGTTCCAAACTTCATGAGAATAGAAGATCCCTTGTTTAAGACCTTGCTCTATGTATCTCTTCATCTAGATAGTGATTGTTTTAACATCACTATCTAAGCAAGTAATCTAGTGAGAAAATGGGATTTCCTGAGTTCTGCGAGATGCTCCAACAAATTAAGAACCCAAGGAGCAGGTCATGAGGACTTCTGATTTGTAGCC
>NW_024412472.1:1408024-1433692 GCF_014898765.1 Herpailurus yagouaroundi
AATCTGGACTTATGACTGGTATCTGAAGTCCAAGGAGCAGGTCATGGGAACTCCAATCTGTTGCCAGTCAATCAGAAGCACAGGTAACAACCTTGGCTTGCTAACGGCATCTGAAGCAAAGGGCAGACTTGTGGGACTGAGATTTAAACCTGTGGGATTTGAGGCTGGGTAGACAGTTGTCAGAATCGAGTTGAAATATAGGACACCAAGCTGATATCAGAGAATTGCTTGGATGTTGAGGGAAACCCTCCACTCTCACACATGCATGCAGTGGGATTGCTACCAAACATTTAGGGTACTTAGCACCATGGATGGCACAGGAAAGTTTTTCTACAAACAGGGAAAGGAGAGAAAAACAGGGTTGCATAGAAATGAAAAAGCGGTATGCAATTTAATAAAAAATGTTGTCCTTAAAGTGTGAAGAAGAAAGACCTCCAGCAAACAAATATGGATGCTGACAAAAGAGGAAGATACATGATCCAGGAAATGGAATTCCAACCCCAGGAGAATAGGACAGATTCCTTGCTGCTATTTGCATGAGAGACCTGAGAAGCAACTGATATAGACTGAAGCAAGAGAACAGAGAGCTTCAAGGAGAACTTACCAAGAAGATTAAAAAGCATTTACTAGAAGAGTAGTGTGATGAAGAGGTTGGACAGATTAGAAGCAATGATATACTCAATGGCTTCATGAATTAGCCCAAACTGTAATAAGCCTTACTATTGGTCATACACGCTTCCATGTTTCCTATCTCATACTTTCTCTCTTCACAAATTGCTCACATCTGTTGCCCCCAACCTCTTACTCCCAGCTGATGATCTTACTCTCATTTCAGAAGAATGTTGGTGGGATTAGACAGGAACGCTCAACGTCCTATCACTAAGTTTGTACTTATCTTCTGTTAAAAGATAAACCGAACAACAATTTTAAGACTTCATTTGAGCAAAAATCAATTTAAATCAGGCAGCATCCAATCTAGCAAATAGAAAGGGGCTCTGAGGAGCTGTACAAAATAAAGACTTGTATAGGCAGAAAGGAGAGGGAACAAGGAAGTTATACTACGCAATAAAGTGGTTTGGTTATTGAAAGGTTACTTTCCTTGAGGGGATGACTGAAGTCCATCAGGCAGATTGCTTCCCAAGTGCCAGTCAGGGAGTTCCTGATGGACTGGTTTAAGATTCCATTCCTGGAATAGACAATCTATAACTAAGTCTCTATTTGGTGGTGTGGGGCTTACACAAGTGACTCGATGTTGGGCAGTGTCTTGTTTTTTAACATTTCTTTCTCCCGTGTAGAGCAATGGCATAGACACCACTCTTCTCCAAATTTCTTGGACTCTCAATTGAGATGATATATTGTCTGCCTTTGATGAATTAATTTCTCACTCATTTCCAACTTATTTTTTAAGCCTCCTAAACCCTTCCTTTCTGTCTCCCATTCTCCTCTCCAGTGTTGCTTTTCAAGACTTCATACCTGTGTTTGTGTTTCCTCATCTGCCAGAAATGACCCTTCTTTTGTTCTTTCCTCATCTTCTCCCTTCTGCCTGAGACTCACTGTGTTAGTTTTCTCTGGCTGCTGGCAGAAATTATCACAAACTTAGCAGCTTAAAAAAAATAAAAAAAAATATCTTATCTCATAGATTGTGTAGGTCAGAAGTCCAGAAACCCTTAATGTTTAGGATCTCTCAAGGTAATCACAGTGATGGCAAGGCTGAGTTCCTTACTGAAGGCTCTGGAGAAGAAGCTGCTTTGAAGCTCATGTAAGTTGTTGGTTGAATTCCGTTCCTCGTAAAAGTAGGACTAAAGTTTCAATTTCCTTGCTGGCTACCAGCCAGGGGATGGCATTTGCTCCTAAAGGCTGTCTACACTACTCTCATGCTATTCATTCAACTCCCTCCAGTAATTGTGGACCAACTGCCTCTCATGCTTTGAATCTCTGACTTTTTCTGCCAGATTTTTCTGATTCCAGCCTGAGAAAGTTCTTTGTTTCTAAGGACTCATGTGAATCAGTCTGGTATACTTAAGTCACCCCCCACCCCCACCAAATCCTTAAGGTCCATAATCTTAATTATATCTTCAAAGTCCTTTTTTGCCATGAAATGTACCTACTCATAGGTACCAAACTTGGACATATTTGTGGGGGGCATTCTGCCTACCATATTCACTTAAATAATATTTGCTCATAATTTGAAAAGCAAGAGATACACCTGAAAATCTTCTCTGGCTGCCCTAGAATATTGTAAATTCCCCTCCTTTATTCTTTCCTAAACTCTGCCTTGTATCTTTTATCATTGAATTCACTGAAATATAGAAGAGGTGTTTCCTTAGGATTCTCCCCAACTAGACTATGAAATGTTATGCTTATTCATCTACACATTTCTGAAGACTAAAATCATGTCTACTATTGAAGGAAGGACTCCATTTATAGTTACTTTTGTTAACATACACCTTATACCATAGAACTTTAGGGTAAAAATTGTTACCTTGCTGTAAATGAAAAGACAGTATTTTTTTATTTCCATATGGGAAAATTTGAAGAGACTTATGACAAAGGGCCAGTAGACACAGGATACTGATAAACCCATGAGTATTGATCAGGGCTTGGGTAATTTCCTGACCTTTTTGCATGGCAATCAGTGTGAATGCAAGGTCTAGGAGTGCATTAGGTGAGACACTGAATCCTTTGGTCTGACTTACACATGAGTGGGAGTTTTGAAAAGATACTACATTTTTCAGCCTGGTGAGTTGCAGGCAAACATTAGGTATCTGAGGGGTTCTTGCTAAACCCAATTTCTTTGGCTGTAAAATAGATGTGTAGATGTTCCGTGTTCCCAGCAGTCCATGAGTACCTGAGCAGATATAAGCTCAAGGGACTTCCTGAATGCAACCTTATATTGTCAGGCCAGAGAGTTGGCACAAGTAACCGTTTGGGGGTTGGAGTAAGGCATTCAGGGCCCCCACTACTGCTCTTCCTTCCTCTGCACCTTCTATGTGCACAGCTCTCTCAGGTAGGTAAACTGGAGTGTCAGATGCACAAAATCTCAAGCCTTAAGGCACTCTTCCCCTAACTTAGAAATCCTGAGTGCTATAGTATGACAGTCAGAAGGGGGAAAGGCTCTCCATAATTTGAGTCAGGTTGTTTGATTTCCTGTACACTTTCACCTTTACCACCTTCCCAGTTCTGTATTTTCTATCTGTAGCTCTTGTTCTCTAAAATCCTGCCATGCTTTCTGTTTCAGACATGACTGTCTCAGCAGGAATACCCCAACAGGCTAAACTTGGACATAGATGCTTTGGTGTGAACAATCACCCCTCACTTTTCTCAGAATAGCTGGTATGAGGCGCATATATAAGAAGACACTGACTGCTTTGGATACCACTTGGCAGGACCTTACTTAGTGTTAAGAAACTAAAATCAAGGGTGTCTACACATTTCATGCAGAGACAAATAAAAATGTTTAGGAAGAGTTTTCAGGTAGAGAAGACAAAGTGGTACTAAGAATATGGAATGCAGGGGGAAATGCATCCTGAGAAGAGAGGATAGAGCAGTCCTGAGTCAGATGGAGGTTTGGCAAAGGCAGATGAGCAGCTGGAGGTGACGGCGGACAGAAGGCTATAGAACCCAAGTTGCAAAGTCCTTAAAGTTTTCACAACTGTCCACTTTTGGATCTCTACAACCCTGTTAGCTCAGTTTCTTAAAATCTCCAGTTTACAACAAAGAGAACAAAAGCCCAGGAGGGATCAGTGACTTAGTGAGTACATCTCCTGTTCAAGACCTTGCACTAAGCACAGAAGGGGCTCAACAGTGAGCAAGAGTCACGGCTGAGTTCTTGGAAGTGAGTCAGGAGGGAAGACAGGATTCACAAAGCTATAATGCAGGACTGGCAGAGAAGTGGGCATGAAAGGAGACACAAACCTATAGCTATGAAGGTGGTAGCAGGAAGACAAGTTACCTCTGCTGGCCATGGCAGCAGAATATCGCTGGTCCTGGGCCCTAGAAGATGGATCTAATGGCTATGTTATCACATTCAGGGCTGCCTCAGGGAGCTGAGGACCTGCAGTTCATGTTTGGATAGCAACAAAGAGATCAATGTGGGTATCCTGAGGTACAAGGAAGGAAATTTTGAGGATTGAAACCAGAACTACTGATTTAGTACTGACCACCTCTTTCTACCCATTTATATTTTATCAGGATGGATGGATGGATGGATAGAAGAACTGACAGGCTATACAGGAGTGAGGAAGCTGGAGAATCATAATAAGGTAATAAAGGTTCAGTAGCATGAGAGAGTGGAAAGAGGAAAAGTTTATGGTTCAATGACTAAGCGAAATGTTCAGGAAGAAGGTGGGATAGTCAAGGAAGTAGTGATAAAGACAGTTTGATTTTAGGTCTTGAGGAAAAAGATGCCCAGAGATTGATGAAAAGAGTTCATAGCTTTGAATGTGAGAAGCATTGTGGTGTTAGGCACAGGTGTAAAGGAAGGCAATGTGACCTGTTTAGCCAGCTGTATAAAAGAGAACACTCAGATAATTCCAGAGATAGTGTTGACAATAAGAGAGAAGGATGAATGATTTGGGGAGCAAGATTGATTAGTGCTACAAATAAAGGGCTGGATGATATATGAGTCTTAGGATATTAGGTCTAGGTCATGATTTAAACTGTATGTTTATCTTCTTTACAGGACAGTGGTCCTAGAGTCTAAGCAGTAATGCCAATATGGGAGGTAACCCCCACAACAGCTCAGAGTTGCCTCCCTTTACCTTGACAGGGTTCTCAGGGCTGGGGACCTCCCAACACTATGTGTTTCTGCTCCTTGGTACCCTCTACACTGTCTCCATTGTGGGAAATGCCCTTATCCTTTTCATTATCAAGGAGGAACAGAGTTTGCATCAGCCTATGTACTATTTCTTGTCCCTGCTATCAGTTAATGACCTAGGTGTGTCCTTTTCCACACTGCCCACAGTGTTGGCCACATTTTGCTTCCACTTACAGAAGATCAGCTTTGATTTTTGCATGGCTCAAATGTTCTTTATCCACCTCTTCTCCTTCATAGAGTCGGGGATTCTGTTGGTTATGAGCTTTGACCGCTATGTGGCCATCTGTAACCCACTGCGTTATGCCACAGTTCTTACTGGTGCCTGTGTGGTGTGTATGGGCATGGCTGTTATCATCCGCAGTTTCTGTATGGTTTTCCCACTGCCTTTCCTTCTGAAGAGGTTGCCCTTCTGCAAGGCCAATGTACTCTCCCATGCTTACTGCCTGCATCCAGATCTGATCCGCTTGCCCTGTGGTGACATCACCGTCAATAATATTTATGGTCAATTCATTGTCATCTGTAACTTTGGTTTGGATTCTGCACTCATTCTTCTCTCTTACGTGCTCGTACTGCGCTCTGTACTTGCCATTGCATCCTGGGAGGAAAGACTTAAGACACTGAATACATGTGTGTCTCACTTGTGTGCTGTGCTCATGTTCTATGTGCCCATGGTTGGTGTGTCCATGGTTGCTCGCTATGGGAGGCATGCCCCACAGTATGTACATACACTCATGTCCCTGATCTATCTCTTTGTGCCTCCTATGCTCAACCCCATCATTTATTCCATCAAAACCAAAGAGATTCGTCGGAGGCTTTGCAAAATACTACTGGGAACAAAGTTTTAAGTAGAAGACATGTTGAAATTTCAAGACCGAGAAGATATTTATTGTTAGACCACAAATTCGAGTTTTTAAAAACTACTTTGACAAGGCTTTTTACATTTCTTTTTAGTCATTAACCAATATTAGGATTTCTGCCACCAGATGTTTGATGACTACCTGACAATAGTTAAGACTTAAACCAACAGGTTTTGCCAAGTTAAACTGGGTCAGAATTTAGTAAAAACAAACAAAAAAAAAAACTTGCTCAATTTTCCCCTTTTTTAATCCAAAAATATACATCCTCATAATCAGTCCCTCATTTTATCACAACATGTTTTTGTTGAAAGCGAATCATCACAAAGGAAATTGCTTAGTACCATGGAAACACTTTCATAATGGGTAAAGAAAGCCATTTCCCAAGATTTTGCCAAAGGTAGCTCTACTCTTAATTTTTTTGAGGAATCTCCATACTGTTTTCTATAGTGGATCTATTTTACATTCCCAATAGTGTGCATGGGTCCATATTTCCTTATATCCTTGTCAATACTTGTTGTCTTTTGTTTTTTTAGTAATAGCCATCTTGGAAGATAGGAGATGATATCTCATTGTAATTTCAATTTGGATTTCCCTAATGATGAGTGATGTTATGCCATTATGCCATTGTATGTTCTGTTGACTGTTTGTAGGTCTTTTTTGGAGAAATGCTTATTCTACTCTTTATACCATCTTAAAATTAGATTATTAGTTTTTATGCTATTAAATTGTAGGAGTTCCTTATACATTTTGTAGATTAACTCTTTATCAGATATATGGTTTGCAAATATTTTCAAGGGTGCCTTTACAATTGATTGTTTCCTTTGTTATGCAGAAGCTTTTTAGTTTGATGTAGTCCCAGTTGTTTATTTTTGGTTTTGTTGACTGTGCTTTTTTGTGTCATAACCATGTGATCCATCAATCTCACTTTTTGGTATTTATCCAAAAGAATTGAAATCAGGATCTCAAAGAGATAGCACACCTGTGTTACAGCACTGTTTATAATAGCCAAGATGTGCAAACAACTTAAATGTCCATCAACCAATGAATGGATAAAGAAAATGTGCATATCCATACAATGGAATACTATTCAGTCTTAAGAAAGAAGAAAATTCTTCAATATGTGACAATGTGGATGACCTTGAGGACATTATGCTGAGTGAAATAAGCCAGTCGCAGAAAAACAAATACTGCATGATTCCACTTAAATGAGGTACAGAAAATAGTCAAATTCATAGATTCAATGATTGGAATGGTGGTTGCCAGGGGCTTGGGGGAAGGGGAAATGACAAGTTACTAATTGATGGGCATAAAGTTGTAGTTGAGCAAGATGAATAAGCTGTAGAAATCTGTGCAGAATTTTACAGATAGTCAACAATAATACAATGGCACTTAAAATTTTGTTAAGAGAGGAGATCTCCTGTTAAGTGTTTAACTAAAAAAAAATTAAGATTATGAAAAAGAATATTAGTTCAAATGAAATATATATATTAGCTATAGCTATGCATGTCAGTATTTATTTCATATAATACACACTATCTACCTAGCTTTTAAAAGATGAAATAAATGCAATTACAATATAAATTGTAGTGTGATCTAGGTTTCAATAATAATAAAATTCGGTAAGGTGTATAACATAAATTGTATATGTTCACATATATGTATGTATATATATTTTAATGAACAATATAAATGCATATATTAGCAAATTATAAAGAAAGAATCAAAGTGGAAACACTACATAACAAAACATACAACATGTATGCAATGATATATTCTGCCTAAATTCATAGTCTTATAAAAAGTTGGTGGTGGGCACCTGGGTGGTTCAGCCAATTAAGTGTCCTACTCTTCATTTCAGCTCAGATCATGATATCATAGTTTGTGAGATCGAGTCCAGCATTGTGCTGTGTGCTGACAGTGCAGAGCCTGCTTGGGATACTTTCTCTTCCTCTCCCTCTCCCTTTCTCTACCCCTCCTGCTCAGGTTAGGTCTGTCTCTCATAAATAAAGAAATAAACTTAAAAAGAAAGTTGGTGGTATTTTTTATGACAAAAAGAGAATGTTAAAAAATTAAGCAGTCAATTTAAGACATTATAAAAGAATAAAATACTACTTAAAATCATTAAAAATTGTTTAAATGATGGAACGATATGAATGGGAAAGATTGAAAATAATCCAATAACCAATCTTTTAAGCTCTCAAAGTAGACCAACCTCTAAAAACTTAATCAAATGGAAAATACACTCAGGAATCATATATAATACTAGATTAGAGATATTTTAAAAATTACAGTAGCATGTTCTATAAGTAATCTAAAGTCTGGAATAAATTGGTATTCGAGGGAAAATAACAAAGTGTAAATACATGGGTGCGCCTGGGTGGCTCAGTCAGTTGAGTGATGGACTCTTGATTTGGGCTCAAGTCATGATCTCACTGTTGTGAGATCGAGTCCCCTGTCAGGCTCCATACTGAACATGGAGCCTGCTTGGGATTCTCTCTCTCCCTCTCTCTCTCTGCCCTTCCCTAACTCATGAGTGCATGCCCTCTCTCTCAAAATAAATAAATAAACTTAAAAAAATGTAAATGCATGAAGAATTAACTCATACTTAAGGAAGAAATTACAACTTAACAATTATACTCACATCATCTCCAACATATTATAATATGTATTTGTACATATTACAACATATTACAGTTGTATATAGAACAAGATCTTTTTCTTTGCTTTTCTCCCCACATTTCAAGAAACAGATTATTCCTTTAATAGATCTTTTCTTTAATATTTATTTATTTATTTAGAGGGCACAAGTGAGTGATTGGCAGAGAGAGGCGGGGGAGAGAGAGAGAGAAGCAGGTCTCACCCAAAGGGGGCTCGATCTCACCTGATGTGGGACTCAAACTCATGAACTGTGAGATCATGACTAGGGCCGAAGTCATATGCTGAACTGAGTAAGCTACCCAGGTGGCCTCTTTTTATACATCTTTAAAAAAAATTTTTTTTAACATTTATTCATTTTTGAAAGGTGGAGAGAGACAGAGCACGAATGGGGGAGGGGCAGAGAGAGAGGGAGACACAGAAACAGAAGCAGGCTCCAGGCTCCGAGCTATCAGCACAGAGCCCGACGAAGGGCTCGAATCCACGGACCGCGAGATCATGACCTGAGCCGAAATCAGCCACTTAACCGACTGAGCCACCCAGGCACCCCTATACATCTTAAGTCATAAATAAAACTGGAAAGCTATTCAAAAGAGCAAATATAATCTTGATAAACAATACAGAAAAAATTTATATTGGCAAACAATCCTGTAGACAAAACACACTAATGGGAACATATGTGTAAATACTCAAAGTTGTGTATACAATTAATAATATAGACAAAGAATAATCAACATATATTCTAGATTTCAAAGCATAACTCATTTTTCAGAAATTCATCAATATAATTCATCATGCTAATGAGTGAAATTATGAAAAAACTATACAAGCGATAGTACTTTCCAGAAAGTACTAATGAAAACTTTATGCATATTTTATTAATGTGTTATATCATATACTTTCTGGTTAAATATTTTAAAATTTTCTATATATATTTTTTATACTGTATCATACACACACACACACACACACACACACACACACACACACAGATATTTGGCTATCACTTACCAGTTTTTTGAGGAATCTTTTTTCAGTGTTGTGAGACTTGAGATAGAAACGATTATTTTAATTTAACCTGTATCTTTAACTCTATACTAAATCCTGAAAATTCCAGATTTTGATTTTTCCCAACTTTGCCTCTACCTCACCACTGTTGCTACCTTATTTGGGGCCTTCATTATCATCCCTTACTTCAACTTGGCAATATCTTCCAAAATGATCTCATCATTTACTGATCTTTTCTCTCCTTTTACTACACCACAACCAGAATGATCTTCCCAAAGGCTCCATCTGATTATAAAATACTTTCAATGTCTCTTTCAAGAGATTTCAATGTCTCTTACTGTCTATGGATAAAGTCCAAAAGCTGTAACACGTCTCTTAATCATAGTACCACTCTATCTTGTATTTTGCCTTAGCCATATGGAACTACATGTGATTCCTGAACCAACAAGCTGCTTTATATCTATATCCTTGCTCTGAGAGACTTTACTTGGGGTATCTTGTCCATCTTTATCTGCATGGAAAATGTATATCATCCTAATTATTCATCAAAAATATTTATTAGACAGATATCATGGGCTAAACATTGGTTCAGGTTTTAAGTTATCTACTCTGTGCAGCATTTTAAGGAATTCCTTTACTACCTGCCCTCTGTCTGGTCCCCTCACTTCCAATAGCGTTAAAACAGATATTTTATTCTTTTTATGCTTCAAATCTATTTGTGTGGAATTACACTGCAGCAGCTAGATAGCACTCTGTACTACTCTGTATATAGCTTCCTACTTGAATCATAAGCGTTTTGAAAGAATTAATTATTTAATATTAGAAAGGGTATGAACTTTGTGCACAGAAGATCATGGCTTTAGAAAAATCCCAACCTGGGACACCTGGTGGCTCACTGGGTTAAACTTTGGCTGAGGTCATGATCTCGCAGTTTGTGGGTTTAAGCCCCATGTTGGACTCCATGATGACAGTTCAGAGCCTGGAGCCTGCTTCAGATTCTGTGTCTCCCTCTCTCTGCTCCTCCCATGCCCTACCCCTCTCTGTCTTTCCCAAAAATAAGCATTTTTTTTAAAAAAGGAAAGAAAAATCCCAACCTCTCTGAGCCTCAATTTACTCAACTGTAAATTGATACAAAATAACCAGATTATATTTTTTTATAAAGTTTACAGATAATTTGCAAAATGGTTCACACACTGCTTGGCATATAGTAAAATACTCAATAAGGAAATTTCTAACATTTATAGTAACCAAATTATAACCTTAACCTTGCGCAGATTATACAGATTTCAGTAAATACTTATGAATTGGATAAATGAATGAATACAACCATATTAAAATTATTTCCAAGTGATGTAATTTGTGGTTCAAGAAAACACAAAGATTTAAAAATACGTGGATAGAACTAAAGGGTATTATGCCAAGCAAAATTAGTCAGTCAGAGAAAGACAAATATCATATGACTTCACTCATACGAGGACTTTAAGATACAAAACAGATGAACATAAGGGAGGGGAAGCAAAAATAATATAAAAACAGGGAAGGTGACAAAACATAAGAGACTTTTAAATATGGAAAACAAACAGAGGGTTACGGAGGGGTTGTGAGAGGGGAGATGGGCTAAATGGGTAAGGGGCATTAAGGAATCTACTCTTGAAATCATTGTTGCATTATATACTAACTAACTTGGGTGTAAATTTAAAAAATAAATTAAAATTTAAAAAGTAAATAAAAATAAAGAAAAAGAAAAATTACTAAAAATTGAGAAAATTTTCCAAATATAACATAATATAACAAAACCAGAAATTTCCAAAAACAACAAATATTTAATTCAACTCTCAAACTTAAAAAAATAATTCCTCAGGGTGTGCCTGGATAGCTCAATCCATTGAGCAACTGACTCTTGATTTCAGCTCAGGTCATGATCCATGATCCATGGAACCAGGCTGGGATCCAGCCCCAAGTTGGGTTCTACGTTGAGCATGGAGTCTGCTTGAGAGTCTCTGTCTCCCTCTGGCCTTCTCTCCCACTCACACTCTCTCTCTCAAAAAAGAAAAGAGAGAGAAGGAGAGAAAAAAATAATTCCTCAGTAATATTTTAATGAGGTGTTTTATGGAAAAAAATTCAAGTATGATCAATAGGTTTAGAAATAAACTTGAATGGATGGGGACAAAAGTGTCTAGGTGGAAATATTAAACAAATACTGAAGGTGTCATTTCTTCCTTATTCAATGTACTTAATTATGAATATTTGGGGGAATACAACAACATGATCTTAAAGCTAATTTAGAATTCTTATACAATGGAGATTACTTTCTCTAAAGTTAAAAAAAAAAATTGGGAAATGGAACAGGAACGAGGTAGAGCTCCCCAATGTTAAAACAAGAGGGAAAAAAAAGAAAAATAGACTAAAATCTAACAGCACACTTAAAGAAACTAGAAGCAGAATAGCAAAGACACCCTAAACCCAGCAGAAGAAGAGAAATAATAAAGGTCAGAGCAGAAATAAACAATATAGAATCTAAAAAAAAAAACAAAAAAACTATAGAGCAGATCAGTGAAACCAAGAGTTGGTTTTTTGAAAAAGTACACAAAATTGATAAACCTCTAGCCAGGCTTCTGAAAAAAAAAAGGGAGATGACCCAAATAGATAAAATCATGAATGAAAATGGAATTATTACAACCAATCCCTCAGAAATACAAGCAATTATCAGGGAATACCATGAAACATTATATGCCAACAAACTGGACAATCTGGAAGAAATGGGACAAATTCCTAAGCACCCACACACTTCCCAAACTCAAACAGGAAGAAACAGAAAACTTGAACAGACCCATAACCAGTGAAAACATTGAATCAGTTATCAAAACTCTCCCAACAAATAAGAGTCCTGGACCAGATAGCTTCCCTGGGGAATTCTACCAGACATTTGAAACAGAGATAATACCTATCCTTCTCAAGCTGTTTCAAAAAATAGAAAGGGAAGGAAAACTTCCAGACTCATTCTATGAAGCCAGCATTACTTTGATTCCCAAAGAAGACAGAGACCCAGCAAAAAAAGAGAACTACAGGCCAGTATCCCTGATGAATTATGGATGCAAAAAGTCTCAACAAGGTACTAGCAAATAGAATTCAACAGCATATAGAAAGAATTATTCACCATGATCAAGTGGGATTCATTCCTGGACTGCAGGGCTGATTCAACATTCGCAAATCAATCAATGTGATACATCACATTAATAAAAGATAAGAACCATATGATCCTGTCAATCGATGCAGAAAAAGCATCTGACAAAATTCAACCTCCTTTCCTAATAAAAACCCTCAAGAAAGTTGGGAAATAAGGAACATACTTAAACACCATAGAAGCCATTTATGAAAAGCCCACAGCTAATATCATCCTCAATTGGGAAACACTGAAAGCTTTCCCCCTGAGATCAGGAACACAACAGGGATGTCCACTCTCACTACTGTTGTTTAACATAGTGTTGGAAGTTCTAGCATCAGCAATCAGACAACAAAAAGAACTCAAAGGCATCAAAATTGGCAAAGATGAACTCAAGCTTTCACTTTTTGCAGATGACATGATACTATACATGGAAAACCCGACAGACTCCACCAAAAGTCTCCTAGAACTGATACATGAATTCAGCAAAGTCACAGTATACAAAAATAATGTACAGAAATCAGTTGCATTCTTATACACTAATAATGAAGCAACAGAAAGACACATAAAGAAACTGATCCCACTCACAATTGCACCAAGAATCATAAAATACCTAGGAATCAACCTAACCAAAGATGTAAAAGATCTGTATGCTGAAAACTATACAAAGCTTATGAAGGAAATAGAAGAAGATACAAAGAAATGGAAAAACATTCCATGCTCATGGATTGGAAGAATAAATATTGTCAAAATGTCAATACTACCCAAAGCTATCTACACATTCAATGCAATCCCAATCAAAATTGCACCAGCATTCTTCTTGAAGGTAGAACAAGCAATCCTAAGATTTGTGTGGAACCACAAAAGACCCCAAATAGCCAAAGTAAATTGAAGAAGAAGACCAAAACGGGAAGTATCACAATCGCAGACTTTAGCCTCTACTACAAAGCTGTAATCATCAAGACAGCATGGTATTGGCACAAAAACAGACACATAGACCAATGGAACAGAATAGAGACTCCAGAATTGGACCCACGAACGTATGGCCAACTAATCTTTGACAAAGCAGGAAAGAATGTCCAATGGAAAAAAGACAGTCTCTTTAACAAATGGTGCTGGGAGAACTGGACAGCAACATGCACAAGGATGAAACTAGACCACTTTCTCACACCATTCACAAAAATAAACTCAAAATGGATGAAGGACCTGAATGTGAGACAGGAAACCATCAAAACCCTAGAGGAGAAAGCAGGAAAAGACCTCTCTGACATCAGCCACAGCAATTTCTTACTTGACACATCCCCAAAGGCAAGGGAATTAAAAGCAAAAATGAACTATTGGGACTTCATGAAGATAAAAAGCTTCTGCACAGCAAAGGAAACAATCAACAAAACTAAAAGGCAACCAACAGAATGGGAAAAGATATTTGCAAACGACATATCAGACAAAGGGCCAGTATCCAAAATCTACAAAGAACTCACCAAACTCCACACCCAAAAAACAAATAACCCAGTGAAGAAATGGGCAGAAAACATGAATAGACACTTCTCTAAAGAAGACATCCGGATGGCCAACAGGCACATGAAAAGATGCTCAACATCACGGCTCATCAGGGAAATACAAATCAAAACCACACTGAGATAACACCTCACGCCAGTCAGAGTGGCTAAATGAACAAATCAGGAGACTATGGATGCTGGAGAGGATGTGGAGAAACGGGAACCCTCTTGTACTCTTGATGGGAATGCACACTGGTGCAGCCACTCTGGAAAACAGTGTGGAGTTTCCTGAAAAAATTAAAAGTAGATCTACCCTATGACCCAGCAATAGCACTGCTAGGAATTTACCCAAGGGATACAGGAGTGCTGATGCATAGGGGCACTTGTACCCCAATGTTTATAGCAGCACTTTCAATAATAGCCAAATTATGGAAGGAGACTAAATTTCCATCAACTGATGAATGGATAAAGAAATTGTGGTTTATATACACAATGGAATACTACTTAGCAATGAGAAAGAATGAAATATGGCCTTTTGTAGCAATGTGGATGGAACTGGAGAGTGTTATGCTAAGTGAAATAAATTATACAGAAAAAGACAGATACCATATGTTTTCACTCTTATGTGGATCCTGAGAAACTTAACAGAAGACCCTGGGGGAGGGGGAGAAAAAAAAAGGTTAGAGAGGGAGGGAGCCAAACCATAAGAGACTCTTAAAAACTGAGAATAAACTGAGGGTTGATGGGGGTGGGCGGGAGGGGAGGGTGGGTGAGGGACACTGAGGAGGGCACCTGTTGAGATGAGCACTGGCTGTTGTATGGAAACCAATTTGACAATAAATTTCATATTAAAAAAAAGAAATAGACATTTAGGGGGCTCCTGGACTCCAAAATTTTATACCTTGGAGTAAGGGAAAATTAGAAAGAGACTAGCCTGGGGCACCTGGATAGCTCAGTCAGTTAAGTGTCTGACCTTTGGCTTTGGCTCAGGTCATGATCTCACACTTCATGAGATCCAGCCCACGTTGGGCTATGTGCTGGCAGCGCAGAACCTGCATGGGATTCTCTCTCTTGCTTTCTCTCTGCCCTTCCCCTGCTTTCTCCCTCTCTCTCTCTCTCTCAAAATAATAAATAAAATTTAAAAAAAGAAGTAGACATTTAATCTCATTTTCTGGATCTCCATTGGAGCCATGAATGGTTTTATATATACAAATGCCTGTATATTTATTTATTATTTAAAATATATTTATGAGTTTTAATATATAATATTAATATAATGTTTTATTTAAAATATAGTGTATGATATATATATTTAGTGCTTTACTTCCCCATTGCTGTAACTCTGTAGGTGTAGTCTGCCTACTGAGAAATCCAGTACTGATTTTAGTCATAATAAAATGCATTCATCATGTTTTCTCTGAGGATTAAATAAGCTAATCTATATCAAGCAACTTATCATGGTCCCAGATACTTGGTAAAAGGTCAAAACATACCAGTTATTCTTTTCTCCCTCTCCTAACCCTGGTAATAAGAGACAGCATGGGCAGTGGGGATAGAATTGGTCTGGATCAGGACAATTCTGTTCACGTCCTGTCTCTATGCCAATTTCTCTGTCAGCAAGTCTCTTCCTCCTTAGAGCCTCAATTTCTTCATTACAGAAGTTTGGGTGCGATATGAGATGACCGAAAGACTCTCCTTAGTGTCTTGGGAATCTGCCTGTCCTCACAGCCCCCAGGGCCCCCAGAGCCCACTGGTTATCAAATTCTTTCAAATTTTTCTATTCAGTAGTTCTTGTGTCAGAAGCACTTAGCATGTGATATTAAGTTTCATAGTCAAATGGATTTATAAGAATCTGTACTGTAATTTTACAAATGAGGAATTAGGAACTTGAGCCAATTAAATGTTTTTAAGGATGTTTAAGAAGTTGGTTTTCAATCTAGATCTGGATGTTGGGTGACAAACTGCCCCAGTTCACAGGACTGAGGGGTTTCCCTCCGTGCAGGATTTTCTGTGCTAAAACCAGTATAGTTCCAGGCAAACCAGGATGGTCACTCTATTTTCTGACTATAAGAAAGCTCTATGTCGGGCTTGAACTCACAACCCTGAGATTCAGAGTCACAAGCTCAACCCACTGAGGCAGCTGGGCACCCCTCTATTTGCTGACTGTAAATTATTAGGCTTTTAGTGGTTATGCTATTTTGTTTTTTGAAATCTATTTACGTTGTAGGATACTTAGTGCAAAAAGCTCTAATTTGGGAATTGGTGAGAGTCAGAGGGCCTGGGGTTGAATTCAACTCTTTGTTGGCTTCCTGAATGGTTCCTTCTGGGCTTCACTTCCTCTTCTATAAAATAAAGAGCAACACAGTTAGAATTCTTAATTTCTTTGAAGCCTCTAAAGAAGAGAGATTCCAGAGCACAGGGGAGCCAACCACTTAAGATTTTGTGCAGTGCCTGCTGCCCCAGCCCCCTTGAGCCCCAGGGCTAACTGGGCCCAGGGGGCTCTTAAGAGACAGCTTTATAGAGATCAAGGCGGGGAGGTTGTGTGCCCGGTATGCACCCTGGTAAATACTTCACCCACCACTCTCCTCCCTTCCAGTACAGCTGCCCTAGGGAGGTAAGTCGGGACTTCAACTCTTCCCACTCAAAGGTCTGTAAGAACCTCATTATGAGCTTTGAAATCCTAAGGCAATCAGGGTACAAACAGTTTAAGAAGACGGAGAGGCTGTCTGTGATCTAAATTTAGAGATTTTTGCCTACATTCATCTTCCCCTAACCCACACTTCCCATCTGCAGCCCTTGATGCCTGAAATCCCAGTGTCCTGGCCTCATTCTTACAGATTTACTCTACACCTCCAAGCAGTATAGACCCAGCCAGGTGGCCTCTGAAGCTTTTTATTTAGTGCAGATGTTACAATGTAATGAACTCACACTCCAGTATTCTCACTGGGTCGTGGATAAAGGCTGAGACAAAGATTTTGGGATTTTGAAAGTGGGCAGACAGTGTGGAAAGAGGACCAGGGGATCCCACCTCCTGAATAACCGTTTTTATTCCTGCTCTGTGGTTGCCATTTATTCAGTGCATAACTTGCACCAGTGTCCTGAATATGAATTTTAAATGTTTTATTCTGTTATTTTTTTTCTATACTATAGATGTAAAAATAAGGTGTGAAGACGTAAACTAAATGCACAGCTGCCATATGGCAAAGCTGAGATAAAAACTTAGTTGTTAGATGTTAGATGAGTTATTTAGTTTATCAAATTCATTTTACACTTGAGAATGTATAGCTTCTTCCTCACATAATGTATTTATCTACTTAATCGATACTTACTGATTAGAACTAGAATTGGTCATCTTTGAGTCCTAGTCCAGGGCTCTATGCCAGTGACTCAGCTAGGCACTGAGAATAAGAGGAGAAGTAAACCAGACAATTATGGGAACTTACAATTTATGGGCGGAGAAAGATACTAATCCAATATCCAAACAGATATATAATAATTCTATGATTCTAAAGTGTGATGAGTCATGAAGAAAAATATGTATGGGATTGTGTAACAGTGGCACACAACCATGAACAGAGAAGTAATGAGTGATTTGAATAACTGGAAGGTAACACCTTCCCAGGTAGTGCTGATGATGCTTCAAAGTAAGGATGCATGAATTCTTATTTCTAAAGGTAAAGGAACCCATTAGAAGATTTTCAGTGGGAGTGTAACACCATTTTACTTATAAAGAAATAATTTGGTTCTGTTGTGGAGAATGGATGGGAGAGGGGCATGACACGAAGCTGGGTAATCATTAAGGAAGGTTCTACAGACATCCTAGTTGCAGATGCTGAGGGAGATGGATGGATGACAGTTGGAAGTGCGATGAAGGAGAGAAGCCAGTGTTATAGTCTGGAAAGATGGTAATAGGTTAATTAGATCTTGGTACGGGAAAGGGTGAGAGATGCCTCCTAGGTTTTTCTGGCCTGAGTGCATTGGTAGATGGAGATGGGCTTTCATGAGATGATAAATATTGGAGAGGATCAAATACGGTGATTAACAACAAGTTCAACCTTGGATGTTATTTTTGAGATGCAGATAAGCTCTTACAATTGATGGTCCAACAGGGAATTGAATGTTTGTGTCTACAACTAGAAGAGAAATCTGAGGGGCGCCTGGGTGGCGCAGTCGGTTAAGCGTCCGACTTCAGCCAGGTCACGATCTCGCGGTCCGTGAGTTCGAGCCCCGCGTCGGGCTCTGGGCTGATGGCTCGGAGCCTGGAGCCTGTTTCCGATTCTGTGTCTCCCTCTCTCTCTGACCCTCCCCCGTTCATGCTCTGTCTCTCTCTGTCCCAAAAATAAATAAACTTTGAAGAGAAATCTGAGCTACATAAATTTGGGATCATTGATGTACAGAGAAGAGACAAAGAAGCACATTATAAATAGAAAATAATTTTGAAAATTTTAATTATGAATGAGAAAAAAGAAGTGAATGGTTATAGAAGATTATTGTTTGTTTATTTCTCATGACAGTAGATCATGAAATTGTTCCTCAACAAAGAAGTTGGTGTAAGGTAGGACATAGCTGAAGCTTATGGGAGTGATCTAAGCCCCTGATTTTCACACTTGGCTGCCTATCACATTTACCTGGGAAATAAAAAAAATATTTTTGAGACCCACTGACAGAGATTCTGATTTAATTGATGAGTGTGACCCAGACAAAGGAGCTTTTTAAACCTCCTCACATGAATCTAACATGCAGTACAGTTTGAGAATGCTTCATCTAAACAGAGAAGAAAAAGTGTGAACATGCAGGAGAGGACAATCTAAAGCAGGCAGCTGTGGAGGAATCAGAGATTCTGGACCCTTGACAAATAAGTGAGGGGCTCAAGCAACAAAGAGAGGATGAGGAAAAAGCTGGAGTGATGGCTGAGTGCAGGTAAGAGAGGAGAAACGGTGCAGAGCATAGATGGAGATGTCATCCCGTTCACAAGAATGAATGAATCAGTAAGCCAGGAGGATTAAGGAAGACATCCCGTACCTCACTTCTTGAAGAAGGTGGTAGCTAAGAACTGGTAGGAATAAAGGGTAAAATCGCTTTCCACTAATGGAGAAAGATTTTATTCTTTCTGTAAAGAACACACAGAGACAACAAGAATAAGGGATAATATCCGACCCTCAAAAAAGAGTCAAAGGGTATCTGTGGAGACGGATTTGGAGCCCATGACCCATCTGTGGATATGGTAAGACTATAGAAGTTCCGAAATATAACTAACAGCCTCTTACCTGTTCCTTCCTGACCCTTTCATGATCTGTCATGGACTCTAAGTATCATTGCCCCTTCCATCCTGAGGACAGTGACCACTCCTGATCTTCCACTTTCTGACCTCACTTTGCTCTGGTTCTCTTTCCCCAAAAGCCACTCAGGGATCCTCATGGGAAGTTTTGGGACTAATACCTCTAGCACCACCAGCTTCACACTAACAGGCTTCCCAGAGATGGAGGGCCTACAGCACTGGTTAGTGGCCCTCCTCTTGCTGCTTTATGCTGTCTCCATCCTGGGTAACATCCTAATTCTCTTCATCATAAAGGAGGAGCAGAGCTTGCACCAGCCTATGTACCACTTCCTGTCTCTGTTGTCTGTCAATGACCTGGGTGTGTCCTTTTCTACATTGCCCACTGTACTGGCTGCCTTGTGCTTTCATGCCCCAGAGACTGCCTTCGATGCCTGCTTGACCCAGATGTTCTTCATCCACCTTTTCTCCTGGACAGAATCTGGGATCCTGCTGGCCATGAGTTTTGATCGCTATGTGGCCATCTGTAACCCCTTGCGTTATTCTTCAGTGCTCACTGATATCCGTGTGGCTCACATGGGCATATCCATCATCATCCGCAGCTTCTGCATGGTCTTTCCATTGCCATTCCTTCTGAAGAGGCTGCCTTTTTGTAAGGCCAATGTGTTAACCCATTCCTACTGTTTGCACCCAGACCTGATCCGCCTACCCTGTGGAGATACCACCATCAATAGCATATATGGCTTGTTCATTGTTATCTCTGCCTTTGGTGTAGACTCAGTGCTCATCCTCCTCTCCTATGTGCTCATACTGCGCTCTGTACTGACCATTGCCTCCCAGGAGGAGAGGCTTAAGACACTCAATACATGTGTGTCACACATCTGTGCTGTGCTCATCTTCTATGTACCCATGGTTAGTGTGTCCATGGTTCATCGATTTGGGAAGCATGCCCCTGAGTATGTGCACAAGTTAATGTCCTTGGTATATCTCTTTGTGCCTCCAGTGCTCAACCCAATTATTTATTCCATTAAGACTAAAGAAATTCGTAAGAGGCTACACAAAATGTTTTGTAAGCCTAAGCTTTGATCAGGGAGAGATCTTCCGGGAACCTAAGTACCCTAGGAGTTTGTTGTTCTTGCTGATTTTGGCCCTGGAGCATTTCAATCTCCTCCTGTAAATGTACCTCTGCTCAGTATCTGCTATTAGTTGTATGCGACAGCCTGGGTATAACCCATTAACTCAATACATCGGACTGCCTTACGCTGTAATTAACTATGTCACAAGTTGCCACAGATGACTTCTTTCAGATCTAACAAGGAAGAGGGTCTTCAATTACACTCTTTTATTTGTCCCAATGAACTAGTTACATCTATGCTTTCAAGTAAATCTCAAAACAGACAAACACCTATGTAAACCATGCTATAACTGAAGATTGTGACTTGAGATCAAAGGTATAACCTAATACATTTTAAAGGAATAATACTTTGAGTATCTTTAAACTTTAAAAATTAAAGACACACAATAGCTGTGACCAACTTTTGACTTTTGAAATAAATAAGACTATTTATGAGTCTTATAAAATGGAACCTATATGCTTGACATTCTGACTATGCAATACAAATGTTTACACCTGAACTTTACAAGTTAAAACAAGGAGAAAAAATTTGTGGAAAAAATCATATATTTCTATTCCTTGGACTTGACTTGGGGGATGACTAACTTTCTTCTAGAGAGCTAGTTAGCACTCTAAATGGAAGGTTAACAGATACCAGTGATTGATGGTGGGGCGAGTCTGCTTCAGAGGCAACAGCAGTTGGGCCCACAATTTGCTGGAATATGGACTTTCATGGCTTTAGTGAGCACCCAAGCCCAGAGACTTTAGCACATGCTAGAGTAGAGCTGTAGAGTAAAGTAGAGAAGCTGAAGAGTATCAGGACATTCAGAGAGCATAATCCCTGTAGAGTAACAGCCAGGAGGAGAGAGTAATCATCTGAAAATTCATGCAAAACACATAGAGCACAACCCACATAGGGCACGTCAACACTTGACAGAAGTCAACACAAGCACGGCAGCTTTCACTGGACAGAGGGCAGGCTATGGCATATGTCAGCTCTGTTGGATGACTGAAGGAGGCAGACACTGAAGCAGAAACTTAACACTTTTTAAAGAAACATCCTTTTCCATATTTGTTTTCTCAAATCATCATCAAATAACTTTTAAAAAATAAAGCCATAAGGACTGAGTGACATGATATTGCCCTACACATAGCAACAATATATATCTGAATCTTCTCTGAACACCACCTGAATGCAAAATTCACCATCCATTACAAAAAACGAAACAGAATAAAAATATAGAGATAACATCTTCGACAGTATTAGATGACAGAGAAATGACAAGTACCCTCGAACAAGATAGTTATAGCCAAAGCACAAAGTTAGAAAGTATTTGGTAGGGAGCAGTGGAGTGAAGGATAATAACCAAACTTATTTCAACAAGAAATGCCCCCCCATCACAAACATTCACCCCCAACAGGAGAGGATGGTAACCTAAACAGAAATCTGGGCAGGTGACCTTGAGATTGGTGAAACTGGGAACAAGCCTTACAAGGTCCAAGTCCTCATGCACCTGAGAGGATCAAGCAATGCTGTGGTGCTCCTAAGCATTTGAGAATCTCATAAATGTTCAACAAATAAGCTTTTCCAGGAGGTTTTAACCTCAGCCTTAAGGAAACCAGAGATAAACAGATAAAGATCACTGAGTAAGGAAGACTGTACTGATGACAGGTGCAAGCTATAGA
The DNA here is from genome assembly GCF_014898765.1 of Herpailurus yagouaroundi. Classification (NCBI taxonomy): domain Eukaryota; kingdom Metazoa; phylum Chordata; class Mammalia; order Carnivora; family Felidae; genus Herpailurus; species Herpailurus yagouaroundi. The sequence goes on from NW_024412472.1 coordinate 1,430,098, forward strand.
GGAAGCAGGTGCAAGATAGCGCTGCAGTACAGAGTAAAATTCTCAACTGTGTGTACCCCTTGGAAGGAAGGTTTGGAGAGCTCTAGGGTTGGAACAGAGGGAGGGAGCTAGACATCTTCTGGAAACAGTCTTAGCTCTGAGACACACAAGTGGCCTCAAAAATAGGTGTTCCTTTGCGCTGTTTGCACAATAGACGGCGCCCGAGAGCCACAAAGCTGGAAAAGCTACCGGCCATCCCCTCCCAGTCCAGAGAATCCCCCTCCCAGTTACCTGGAAAACCATCCTTCTCTATGTATGGGTCCAAAAATCGGATATAAACTAACTCTCCACACAGATATGAGCGAAAAAGAAAGGAAGGAGAAAGATTAACCCACGGCCCTTAAAGTCATGCTTACAATTACAATGGGAATCTTTCCTCTTCTTTTAAAACTATTTTTATATCCTAATGCTTTGGTATCTATAGCTGAATATCAGAAACCATATGGCTGACTTCAGTATTTCATAGGTTCTCCAACCACAGAATTGAAAAGTCACAGAATAAGGGGCAGAGTGAGTGCTAGGTGTAACACAAAGTATTTCTGTCATCATTTTGTTCAGTGATGCCTTATTTATTCCTTTAGCAAACACGCATGGAATGACGAACCTGTGCTGAGCACTGGGGCGGGGGCAGTGATAAGCACTGCTTCCTGATAACAAAGAGCATGTGACACTGGGAATGTTTTCTTGTGTGTGTCTCACCAGTTGAATATAAATGTGCTGGGCTAAGCTCTGAATAAGTAAGGGATCACTGCACAAAAAAAGTGAGAAGTCCCTTTCATTGTTCTAGAACTGTTCAATCCTTAGTTGGACAAGGACCACTGGGGTGTACACACACACACACGCACACACGCGCGCACACACACACACACACACACACACACACACACACAGTAAATATGACCTATGCATACTGACTGTGAATTAAAGAAAAATATACTGAGGAGGCAGAAAATTAAAAGTTCTTAATTCATTAATACAGAAAAAATCCTTTACATTTATTCATGTATATATGTATATGTTTTACTGCTGCCTAAAAAATATTGATCAAGTTACTAATTAACAGTATGTTAAAAGAAAAGTTTTCTTTTGGACATAAATTGCATGTGTTCAAACTGGTAAGGTTAGTATTTAATCTGATATCTAAATAAATGATACATTTATAAACCTGTTTATAATATTTCATGTGGTTTGAAGGCTAACACAGTTAATAAAGTGTATTGAAAATAAACCAGGATTGATTTAAAACGCATGTACAATTAATTGTCCAATTTATACCTAAGATGTGTCTTTTAACTTTCTTTCTCCCTAATAACTGTAAACTTGTTTTTCTACATTATTTGTAAAAACGTTATTGCACATATTTGGATGCTAAATGTTGGATGGTAATAGAATGTAATCATTAATCTCCATCCTTGCTGAATAAATGAAATGAGAGCTATTTCCATTCCAGTGTTTGTAACCCAGGCGTATAAAGTTTTGGATATATGTTTCACAGGAATTTCTTTGAGTTTCAGATTTATTTTACTTGCTTCTACATTTCATGTAAGATTTGTTTATGAAATTGCTGACTCCAGAATTTTGTGTTAAAATCCACCGTTGATTTAGTTTATACAATGTCATGTCAAATGTCCAATACAGAAAAGCCACTGAACACTCTGTCTCTTCTAAGCTGTTTAATATTCACAGAGGATTTTGTCTCAGTCAGGGACAATGTGCTTGACCACCAAGACTAGTATTTAAAGTTGACTCGGAGCCACTGTTGCTTACAGACTGTCTTCTGTGGTAAGAATACAGACAGCCATTCAGGAAGCTTCTTACTCCCAGGTTGTAATATGGGATATTTGCCCTAAAAAATAGCCTTGTGGTTCCCAGGCTTCATGCTGCTCTGCACACTTCTCATAAACGTTAACTATAGTCTCACGTTCTCTGTCACACTGCAGCCATTCCCAACGTGGCCTAGCTATGCAAGGGGGTATTTAAAAGGAATAGTTAGTAAACACATCTTGCGAGACTTTTTCATAACCCTACCATCTCCCTTAGGGCAGTTTTCTCTCGCAGACCCTAATGATTAAATTTCATAATTACGGAGCCCTTAAAACGAATATGGTGCCTCCCATGTTGTAAGTCACAATAAATACTTTTGGAGGAATAAATAAAGGAATGAGCTGTGTTTCTTTTAAGCAAACCAGAAGTAAAGATTGTAAGGAAAATAGTGTGTCACCAGAATTATATCCACTCCACTAAAAAAAAGTGCTTTTTTAAGACTCAGGATTGAATAAAGGATAGTGACTAATATCTGTGCTAGGAAAAATGGAGATTGAGAAAAAAACAATTTTTATTAACACCATTACTGGCCGTAAATGTTGTAAGATCAAGATTGTCCAATAACCAGCTCTGTCTGTTGCATTTCTATTAATTGAGATGTGTTTATAATCTAAATTTTTAATAAAGCTTGCCACACATCCATGCTTTGGATGAGTGATGCATGACTCCAGAAATGTATCATAAGTTTTGGATGGGGGCTATACTTTCTTTGTGAAGAATGTTGGGGGCTTATGCAAAGTTCAACGAAATAGCCAATGTTTAGGTGGTGTCAGCTGACTCCTGAGCGACACATGTACAAAACAGACTAAATAAAATAATCATTTAACAGATAAAGTATCTCCTCTATTTATTTTCTTACAATATTTGATAAAGAAGTTTTCCATGGGTAATAGCAGAAAAGAAAAAGGAATAAAAACACTTCATATGAGAAATATGAATACAAACCACATACACCTACACCTAATCTGACAAATCCATTGAACAAGCTGTTGGCCTCTGACTTTGGCTTGAAAGATCCTCTAGCGGTTCCCAAGTATTATTTGAAACTGACCCCCATATTCTGAGGACAGGAAGAACCCGGAGAAAGATGCAGGCCGCCCCAGATCTGTAGGTGGCAGATTTAACAAGGAAACTTACATACTAGGTTTGTCCTGGATGACCCAAGGACAGTACATCTTCACACCTGCTGCCAGAATCTTAAAAGTTCATATAGAGGGGGTCGCCTGGGTGGCTCACTCAGTTAAGCGTCTGACTTGAGCTCAGGTCATGATTTCGCAGTTCGTGGGTTCAAACCCTGTGTTGGGCTCTGTGCTGACAGCTCAGAGCCTGGAACCTGCTTCGGATTTTGTGGATTCTGTGTCTCCCTCTCTTTCTGTCCCTCCTCCACTTGTGCTCTCTCTGTCTCTGTCTCTCTTTCTCTCAAAACTAAATAAATATTAAGAAAAAAAAATTAAGTTTCTATGGAGGTTTTACCTGGACTCAGTCATGTATATTTTATAGAAGGTTTCAGCAAGACATGACTATCTCAAGATCATTTCCTTGGGGCTGCGTTAGGGAGAGGGAAGACAAACTCTATGCACATTCCAAGGACAGGGTCAGGGGTGAGGAGCCCCCACTGCTGGGGTCCAGCTCTTGGGTCAACCAGCAGTCACGACTTCTCCATGACCTTCCCAACAGACATTCCGGTTCAGGTGCTGCTTGATAAGAGGTCCTCCTCTTCCCCTGCATGGGG
>NW_024412472.1:1433702-1436807 GCF_014898765.1 Herpailurus yagouaroundi
CCCAGTGGAGAACCACTGAATTCTGAGAAGGAGTTTGAAATGTGGCTAACTGGTTCCCTGATAATTAATTCAAAATTTCCCTATGCGCTTTCATTTAGGATATAGAACCCACTGTGCTCATGTATTAGCCATTCTGTGATATGGAGAAATCATTTTAAATTTCTGCTCCTTGTAAGTGTATAATCTCAAACTCCTGGCAGATTGGAGTTTCTTTCCTCAAAGGGCTATTTTCTGAGCTGTATTTATGCAATTTGGGAGATGCCTATTTTCTTTATCACAACCCTCCCTCTGCAAGGATTGCAGCTGAGTGTGACCTATGCCCTAATTGTTCCTTTTCCCGCCATCTCTGCCTACTCCTAGACTTATGACATTTTTCAGAAAAAGTTGTTACCGCACCCTGCTGCAGATTGTGAATCACTAACTACTCTCTTTCATGCTTTGTGCCTCTGTCATTGTGGCCACATCATTTCCTCTGCACGGAAATCTACCATCTAAACCCTTCCTGCTGAATCCCACAGCTCCAAGATTCCTTATAAGCTTTAGCTGCTCTGTGATTCTTTTCCTAATGCATTGACCTTTTTCATAAGAACCCTAGGTTCTTTTCATTTCTTCAGTAGATCATCAGATACTGCTGAAATGTTTACAACCTAAACATATTTGCATTCCTAGCTGTAATCGTTGCTTTATCCCCAGTACATAGACCAGTGTTTGGGTCTTGGTTGTCCATTAGAATGAATGAATGAGTAACATTATTGTCAACTTCATAATCACAGAAAGCATGTCTTATAGGGTCTGGCATGGCTCTCTGTGTTATAGCAAGTTGGCAGTGCTTTTGGGTTGGAGTGTGCCTACGGAGGAACTCTATTCATGGCATAGCTATAGATGTTTCCATAAATTAGCAGTTGTCACATGTAGTCTCAGTTGATATCATATCCATTTATCATCATTTACTCATTTTCAAATTTTCTTTAAAACTCAGAAATTGAGCAGTATTTTCTGAGATGAAATATAATATAGGCAGTGAAACCAGCTATTTTCAGAATAGTACACAGGATTTGGAATCTTTCACCCAAAGATTTCAAACCTTGCTCTGGCTAAGTGGATTTTTGCCAATTACTTCCTTTTCCTTTATTATACCTGGAATGTTTCTGGTATTGTCAATGAGGGGATTTACTCACAATTTTGTCAGGCTGTCACCACAAAACTCTCTTTAGGGTCTATGAAGAAGGAAGGAGTCTGGTTGTCATTTCCCTCTACTATATCTTGGGGGATCAATAATATTTGTTCAATAAAATGCGAAACAATAAATCAATTAGCCGAAGACCACTGTTATGTGTTTAGTCTATACCTATACTTGAATAGTGTCAATTGATATATAAAAGATTACCAAAATACCCTCAGCGTATTAAAATAACAAACAATCCCTATGTCATTAAGTTATGAACTCAATGTGGCAATGAAACACATCACAGATGTTCAACATCACTAATCATTGGGTTATTGCAAATTAAAACCACAGGAAAATATCACTTTACACCTACCAGATGCCTAGAATTAAAACATCAAGAAATAGAAAGTATTGGTAATGATGTGGAGAGAGAGGAAGCCTTGTGCACTGTAGGTGGAAATATAAATCAGTACAGCCACTGTGGAAAACAGCATGAAGTTCTTCCAAAAATCTAAAATAGAAATACCATATGATCCAGTAATTCCACTACTGTTTAAGAAAAACAAAACAAAACAAACCCAAACACTCATTTTTAAAACTACATGCATTCCTACGTTATCTGCATTATTTAAAATAGCCTGTGGGGCACTGTGTGGCTCAGTCAGTTGAGTGGCTGACTGTGTTTCAGTGTAGGTCATAATCTCACGGTTAATGAGATTGAGCCCCACATCAGGCTCCATGCTGACAGAACAGAGCCTGCTTGGGATTCTCTCTCTCCCTCTGTCTATCCCTCACTTGTGCGCATGCACATACTCTCTCTCTCACTTTGCATGCTCTGAAATTATCTTACTACTCTTTGTTGTCTGTCATCACCACTAAAAGAGAAACACCAGCATTATGATCCTTAACTAGTTTGTTCACAGTTGTGCCTACATTATTTATTAATTAATTAATTAATTAACTTTTTTACATTATTTGAAATATTGTAGCATACCAGTAGGTACACAATAAGCATTTGCTGAATGAATGAACTCATGATCCCTGCTCTATTTGATGAAGATATTGTGAATGTGTTTCTTGTTTGAGCATCTGTGAAATTTTAGTGTCTGTTCTGTTCAGTTGTTTCTGATTATTTGTATAATATGTGCTTGAGTACTCCCACATTATGCCTTACTTTCTTATAAGGGTCCTTTCACATTGATGGCAAGGGATTCACTTGTATTTCCAAATATAACACAAGTCCTCCCAGAGAAGGATCCCAGTGTTCCAGAGCAGCACAGCGTCTCCACATCCTGGCCTGGGCTCACAATGCAGTAGTCAGTACTGAAATGTATGTATTAGTCATAATCTAACCCAGGAGACAAAACCAACGTCCACGGACAGTACAACCAGAATATAACCACATCACATAAAAATTTGTTAATCAAACATTAGAGAACCTATACACAAAAAAAGAACGTGAAGGTGTCAATTCCAGAAGTCTTTTCTAACCCTAGTACTGGGGAATAAAAAGAGAGAATGAGAGTATGAATTCTGACCAGACTGGAGGAGGAGAGCTCCCCCCTCCCCCCGGCCCCCCAGTCCCCCAAGCTGAAACAGATTTTGAACATTGGGTGCTGTTTAGATATTGCTGGGGTCTCAAGAGTTCAGAGAAGAGGCCTGTGTGCCTGGGACTTACTCTTCTGAGATGATGCAGTGGGCCAGGGCAGGGGGTCTCTCTGGCTTGTTCTGAGGTAAGACTGGTTCTGAAAGTGTGGAAAACTGCAAAATGGAACAAATAATCCCTTGGAATTAATCTGCAGTGTTTAACAGACAGGGTTAACCTACAATTAACACACTGGGTGTGGCTGCACTGCCGCCAGCAGGGACAGAATGCAAATCTTCCTACCTCAGCTTCCAGCTTCCAGCTTCCAGCTTCCAGCTTCCAGCTTCCAGCT
>NW_024412472.1:1436817-1466088 GCF_014898765.1 Herpailurus yagouaroundi
CAGCTTCCAGCTTCCAGCTTCCAGCTTCCAGCTTCCAGCTTCCAGCTTCCAGCTTCCAGCTTCCAGCTTCCAGCTTCCAGCTTCCAGCTTCCAGCTTCCAGCTAGCTTCCCCATATCCTCATTTGCAGATTTGGGAGCTGGCTGGCAAAGTGACGCAGCTCTTGACTGAATGGCCGCCAAGGATTTTTGTCCCTGACTTTTTATTGGGATCTTATCAGAAAGTTTGTGAGGGTCCATTCATGGTACCTAGCCTGGGCGGGTCTGGAATACCTTTCTCCTCCACCCCCACCCCCCAACCCTGCTGCTTTTTCAGCCTCCCACTTGCAGCTGCAATCTGCCCCTCCACCCCCCACCTCCAGCCCTAGGCTCCCTTATCTCTCCCTAATAATAACCATTTCCCTTTTCAAAAGGTGAAATGTCATTTGCAGAGGTCCAGACACAGCATTACAAAGAATTATATAAAAGGTGGGCTTGAAACACAAAAACAGTAACATAATAACCAGTACAATATAACAATGAGCCCAACCCTGGGAATTGTTGACACACATTTCAAAAGAGCTGAGAAACTGACCAGCAGAAGAATACAACCTAGAGATTTGCAACAGCAGGAGGCCACAGCAATCCCCAGGCTGCGGAGTCAGAGGTGGTGGTTCTGAAGCTGCAGCCAAGGTGACCTTGCCCGGTAGAAGCTGGAGCAGAGATGCAGACCCAGCTGGGCGACTCTGCGTTAAGGCGGGAGAGTAGAGTGAGTGACGTGCCCCCTGTCTGCCGGTGCTCCCTACGCCTGAGCCTATCTCCCTCCGAAGTCTGGGATATTCAGGTTATGACTGGTCCCCTGTGATGGGGGGAAGAGCTGCAGAAGGGTGAGTGGTGGATCTGAGGGTAAACATGCGTGTCCTCAGTACCGTATAGAAGCATAATTGATTCATTCACTGAGGTGTGATGGTACCACTAGCACCGTAAGATCCGTGATCTCTCATGGACTTCCGGCGTCATAGCCAGCAACACTTTGTCATGCCTGGAAGAGGAAGGTAGTTGAATTTGTAGCGTTCTGAGGAGTGGAAATTCTGTACATTAAGATCTTTTCTCTCAAAGCCAGATAGCCAGAGTTCTCTGGTAACTACTGCAAGATTGGCACACAATCAAACCAGCCAAACTTCTGAAAACGTTCCCTGTTCAAGTAGAACTCACGACTCTCTCTTTACTGCATTATTTATTTCGACCATGAAAGCAGCGATCCCACTGTGTTACGGTTGGCTCTGCCTGGTTCTGCAGCCTCCACTGCAGAGAACAGTCTGGGGAAGGAACCGGATGCCCCTAGGATGGGGCACAGAGATGGAGGATGGCTGGAGTGTGTCTTTATTAAACATAAGTGGCTGACCTTGGGACAAAACAAGCCGTGGCTGAAAAATTTGATTCGTGTCTTTAGCCGTACGAAAAACAGCAGTTATCCAAATAGATAAATTTATCCCGTAACACATATGAGTACCAAGTTTATACAAAAGATGACCAGGGTTGGTTTCAGTGAGGACTTGAAATCATTTTGCAGTAAGTTGCATTTTCTTTTTTTTTTTTATTATGAAATTTATTGTCAAATTGGTTTTCATAGTAAGTTGCATCTTCATTGCAGTTTTAAAATTTTTTTTTAACGTTTATTTATTTTTGAGACACAGAGAGACAGAGCATGAACAGGGGAGGGGCAGAGAGAGAGAGGGAGACACAGAATCTGAAACAGGCTCCAGGCTCTGAGCCGTCAGCACAGAGCCCGACGCGGGGCTCCAACTCACGGACCGCAAGATCGTGACCTGGCTGAAGTCGGACGCTTAACCGACTGCGCCACCCAGGCGCCCCTTCATTGCAGTTTTAAACCTGGTGTGTGCTTTCAGGAGAATGGTCTATGTCTGGCTCCACTTGTTTTTTAATTTTATTATTTATATTATTTATATTATCACCATCAGGCAAGCATCCTTTGCCTCAGTTTCCCCCATTCGCACCTTCCTCTCCTCTCTCCATCCTGGGGGGCAGGGACAGAGTCAAAGCTAGTGGGTGGGACTGGGGAGGGAGAGCTGTGTTGAGCCATCAGTCCCTTGAACAGGCCTCATTTTATCACACCCTCCGCTTTGGGCACCTTTGTTCTCCAGTGCAGGATGCCTGGCTTCCAATTGCTTTCTCAGCCCCAGCTGGGTGGGGGACAATGGTCAGGTGGGCCAGAGGTGGGCTAGGTTGACTCTTGGCTCTGATTGAACTTCCAGTCCCTCCCAGTGATCAGGAATTGGGTGGGTGTGTCAGGCCTGGTGCTGAGGTGTGGGGCTACCCCGGTGCCCCCTGCCTTATGATTTCGAAGGAGGATGGGTGTGCTGGAGATCTCAAGTTGGAGTGGGCTCCTGCCCAAGTACTTAACAAAAATCCCCAACATTTTATCATGTAAAATTTCAAACACGGACAACTTGAAATAATTTTACAGTGAACATCAGTCTACCTGTCACAGATCACTGATATTTTATTCTGCTTGCTTTATCATATATCTACGGGCGTATCCATCCCACTATCATCCATCAGTCCATTTGTCTTATTGATGCATCTCACTTCACCCTAAATATTTCAGAGTTCAGATCATTAATTGAAGTTTAATATTTTATGTAGTTCTTTGATTTTGTTCAAGCATATAACGCACAGATCCTACGTTAGATACATTTTTGACAAATGCATTGATCTTCTTGTGAAATCTGTTTATGACATATTTCTAGGGAGTCTCTGAGGCATATTTGTCTGCGCTATTGAATGGATCACTTTTCCAGTATTTAGCTTCTTTGCAAGAATAGGCACTGTTGCTCTGTATAACATCAGTTCTGAGATAATACCTGGAGGAGAATAATGCTCAAAAATGTGGTTTTTAATTTTTACGTTGGTTTTAGTTGAATTGAATGAAATTCATAATTTTTAGGCTCCAGACGGTGTTGGAGTAAAGGAATGCTTACACAAGTATGTTTGTCAGTGCTGACATGCGTTTGTACAAAAAACATGCAGTGCATTTAAACTCCGTATGTGAATCTGTGAATAGATGTGGTGATAGTCTGAAGTCAGTGGATATTTTGCTGATCTCTCTCTCTCTCTCTCTCTCTCTCTTTTTCTTTCTCTCTCTCTCTTTTTTTTTTTTTTTTGCTGGTCTCTTAATGAGAATGTGGATATGTTTGAAGTGTATACTTTTGGATATGTGATCATGGGAATATATTTGCTTGTTTTGTCAAGCATTTATATGAGCCTTCAGTGATTTCTAAGATTTTGTCTATAATCTACATGAGTCTGTACAATCAGTGTAAGAAAACAGAGGTTGCCTGTGTGTTTGATGTGTCAAGATATGTGACTGGTGATTAGGGCACTGGGCAGTTGAGTGTATTTGTGTTTTTCTGTTTGTGTATGGATCAGAACAAGGCAGTACGAATGTTGGTAAAGAAATGGCTAAATGTGTCTAGGGTTGTGTCTGTGGGAGTCTCAGAATGTCTATGACTATGTATGTTCTGCATACATGTGTTTGCATCCCCTGATCAAGGAAAGGTTAATTAATATAGTAATGGATATGGATGATGACATCAGGGATGATGAGTCCAAGAATGAGATTCTCCTGGGAGCAATTCTCATATGGCCCGGCTCACTACTCATGGATACCACCTTCTCCATTGTTTCTGCTTTCTCCTCCTCCTACCACAAACAACAAGCTTTGGGATTCTAAGGTAGTCGTAAATTTATGAGTCACAGGAGAGTGAGTTGATGCTGCTTTGCCAGCTGGACTCATAGGCCAGCACATCCAGCTACAGGGAAAAGAATCATCTGCCACCCAGTGAGTGTCCTTCCTTTAGATTGCCTATGTGGGCTCCTTATCTGGAAGTTGTCCCAAGCTTTAACACTCTTACTGCAACCTCAGACAGACTCTGATCCTCATATTTCCCCTGCAGACCTGAGCCAAATTTGTTGGCCTGCAAAGTCAAGGATCACAGCTTCTGATGCCAGGTCCCATCTGAACCAAAACCCTGATACCAAACCATATACCTTTAAGGCTAAGGAGCTCTAGATGCATCAGATATAGATTTTGTCCATACTTTCATTGGCCTGAAATTTGAATTATTGTCTCGTATACCTACCTTTTCGGTGTGCAGCTGGAGAAAAAAATCACAGAACCAAATGAATTGAAGTCATTCAACCATGTAGTATTCAATCTTAGCTGGGATTTTAGTATTGACTATGTCATGGGAATGTAATTGGTAGAGATATTACTGTGGGTCTGTTATTGCTGATGTATTATTTGTGGCACCGTGTGTGTATGTGCATGTGTGTGCATATTTGCAAGTCTGTGTTCTGAGGGGTTATAAATATGAGAGAATATTTCACACATATTGTATAATGTCAGTGAGTAACTCTGCATCTACCTAAAGTCTGTGGTTGTGATTGTGTTATGTATGACTAAAAGAGTGCATGATAGTTTCTGTCTGTGTGATGCCTGAGACAGTCCTTATGAATATCTGAGTGCCTTAGTGTGTGAAGGAGTGTAAGCATGTATATTTAATGGTACTTTTGTGTGACCATGTGTGTGTTCATGCTCATCCACAACCTGTGCAAGAGTACCACCTTGTTGTGTCTGTCTCTATCTTCCTGGCTTTTCTTTCTAGATTAGTCACCTTTAGGAATCTTTACCTGACACCTTTATGGCCCAAACAATGACCAATGTTCGTTATGTGGTGGCAGAGCATGTTTTCTTTGGGGTACATGTTTTAAGAGTTGCTTTCTAGACTGAGGAAAGTCTGGAGCATGGATGAAATATGCCCTTCTGGTTTACCTAAATTTGCATACCTGGATTCAAGGACAGGGGGGTATATCTCTCTTGTGAGAGACACCTTAGTATCTACCGGTGCTCTGAAGAGTCTTTCCATTTCTTCAGTATGTGGAAGTAATCTTGAAGTGAAGATGCTAAAGAAAAAATCTGGATAGGCTGGATTTATGAAGACTTCTTAGAGACGTGGCCTTTAAACCTGGGTAAGGGAAAGAGAGAGGTTTGCAGGGGGAGTAGGGAAAAGAAATCCTACCAGTGAAAGGGTTCCTTTGGATTCTCATTTGGAGGATAGAAAACAAAGGAATGGACAAATTCCTTCTCATGGCCCCTATACTTTCAGGATTTTTGCTAATACCTGGGTGTTGTCCAGTTTCTAGGCACCATGTAATTTCACTATATTTACTAAGAGGACTAGAAAAAAAGATGGAAACTCTAGAATTTCAAAAGAAAAAGGAGTTGTTAGAAGGAAATGAGGGAGTCATTAGCTTAAATTCAAAAGTGGAACCTTGTTTTATTTTTAAATTGTTAATATAGATTTTTCCAGGTTTTTAAAACTTCTTTATATTAAATATAATTTATTGTCAGATTGTTTTCCCATACAACACTCAGTGCTCATCCCAACAGGTGCCCTCCTGATTGCCCATCACCCACTTTCCCCTCTCCCACCCCCCATCAACCCTAAGTTTGTTCTCAGTATTTAAGTCTCTTATGGTTTGCCTCCCTCCCTCTCTGTAACTTTTTCCCCCTTCCCTTCCCCCATGGTTCTCTGTTAAGTTTCTCAGGATCCACATATGAGTGAAAGCATATGGTATCTGTCTTTCTCTGCCTGACTTATTTCACTTAGCATAATACCCTCCAGTTCCATCCACATTGCTACAAATGGCCAGATTTCATTCTTTCTCAATGCCAAGTAGTATTTCATTGTATATATAAACCACATCTTCTTTATCCATTCGTCAGTTGATGGACGTTTAGGCTCTCTCCATAATTTGGCTATTGTTGAAAGTGCTGCTGTAAACATTGGGGTACAGGTACCCCTATGCACCAGCACTCCTGTATCCCTTGGGTAATTCCTAGAAGTGCTATTGCTGGGTCATAGGGTAGTTATATTTTTAATTTTTTGAGGAACCTCCACACTGTTTTCCAGAGTGGCTAGACCAGTGTGCACAAACAGTGCAAGAGGGTTCCTGTTTCTCCACATCTTCTCCAGAATCTATAGTCTCCTAATTTGTTCATTTTAGCCACTCTGACCGGCGTGAGATGGTATCTCAGTGTGGTTGTGATTTGTATTTCCCTGATGAGGAGTGACATTGAGCATCTTTTCATGTGTCTTTTGGTCATCCTTAGAAAAGTGTCTATTCGTGTCTTCTGCCCATTTCTTCACTGGATTGTTTTTTGGGTGTGGAGTTTGGTGAGTTCTTTATAGATTTTGGATACTAGCCCTTTATCTGATATGTCACTTGCAAATATCTTTCCCCATTCCATCGGTTGCCTTTTAGTTTTGTTGATTATTTCATTTGCAGTGCAGAAAATTTCTTATCTTGATGAAGTCCCAATAGTTCATTTTTGCTTTTAATTCCCTTGCCTTTGCAGATGTGTCGAGTAAGAAATTGCTACAGCTGAGGTCAAAGAGGTTTTTTTCCTGCTTTCTCCTCTAAGGTTTTGATGGTTCCCTGTCTCACATTCAGGTCCTTCATCCATTTTGAGTTTAATTTTGTGAATGGTGTGAGAAAGTGGTCTAGTTTCATTCTTTTGCATGTTGCTGTCCAGTTCTCCCAACACCATTTGTTAAAGAGACTGTCTTTTTTCCATTGGATATTCTTTCCTGCTTTGTCAAAGATTAGTTGGCCATACATTTGTGGGTACAGTTCTGGGTTCTCTATTCTATTCCATTAGTCTATTTGTCTGTTTTTGTGCCAATACCATGCTGTCTTGATGATGACAGCTTTGTAGTAGAGGCTAACTCTGGCATTGTGATGCCTCCTGCTTTGGCCTTCTTCTTCAATTTACTTTGGTTATTCCGGGTCTTTAGTGGTTCCATAAAAATCTTAGGATTGCTTGTTCTAGTTTCGAGAAGAATGCTAGTGCAATTTTGATTGGGATTGCATTGAATGTGTCGATTGCTTTGGGTGGTATTGACATTTTAACAATATTTATTCTTCCAATCCATGAGCATGGAATGTTTTTCTATTTCTTTGTATCTTCTTCAATTTCCTTCATAAGCTTTGTATAGTTTTAAACATACAGATCTTTTACATCTTTGGTTAGGTTGATTCCTAGGTATTTTATGATTCTTGGTGCAATTGTGAGTGGGATCAGTTTCTTTATGTGTCTTTCTGTTGCTTCATTATTAGTGTATAAGAATGCAACTGATTTCTGTACATTAATTTGGTATCCTGTGACTTTGCTGAATTCATGTATCAGTTTTAGTATACTTTTGGTGGAGTCTGTTGGGTTTCCCATGTGTAGTATCATGTCATCTGCAAAAAGTGAAAGCTTGACTTCATCTTTGCCAATTTTGATGCTTTTCATTTCCTTTTGATGCTAGAACTTCCAACACTATGTTAAACAACAGTAGTGAGAGTGGACATCCCTGTTGTGTTCCTGATCTCAGGGGGAAAGCTCTCAGTTTGTCCCCATTGAGGATGATATTAGCTGTGGGCTTTTTATAAATGGCTTCTGTGATGTTTAAGTATGTTCCTTATTTCCTGACTTTCTCGAGTGTTTTTATTAAGAAAGGAGGTTGAATTTTGTCAAATGCTTTTTCTGCATCAATTGACAGGATCATATGGTTCTTATCTTTTATTAATGTGATGTATCACATTGATTGATTTGCGAATGTTGAACCAGCCCTGCAGTCCAGGAATGAATCCCACTTGATCATGGTGAGTATTTCTTTCTATATGCTGTTGAATTCGATTTGCTAGTACCGTGTTGAGAATTTTTACATCCATATTCATCAGGGATATTGGCCTGTAGTTCTCTTTTTTTGCTGGGTCTCTGTCTTGTTTGGGAATCAAAGTAATGGTGGCTTCATAGAATGAGTCTGGAAGTTTTCCTTTCCTTTCTATTTTTTGGAACAGCTTGAGAAGGATATGTATTATCTCTGCTTTAAATGTCTGGTAGAATTCCCCAGGGAAGCCATCTGGTCCAGGACTCTTATTTGTTGGGAGAATTTTGATAACTGATTTAATGTTTTCACTGGTTATGGGTCTGTTCAAGTTTTCTGTTTCTTCCTGTTTGAGTTTGGGAAGTGTGTGGGTGCTTAGAAATTTGTCCCATTTCTTCCAGGTTGTCCAGTTTGTTGGCATATAATGTTTCATGGTATTCCCTGATAATTGCTTGTATTTCTGAGGGATTGGTTGTAATAATTCCATTTTCATTCATGATTTTATCTATTTGGGCACTCTCTTTTCTTTTTGAGAAGCCTGGCTAGAGGTTTATCAATTTTGTGTACTTTTTCAAAAAACCAACTCTTGGTTTCATTGATCTGCTCTACAGTTTTTTTGGATTGTATATTGTTTATTTCTGCTCTGATTTTATTATTTTTCTTCTGCTGCTGGGTTTGGGGTGTCTTTGCTATTCTGCTTCTAGTTTCTTTAAGTGTGCTGTTAGATTTTGTATTTGGGATTTTTCTTGTTTCTTGATATAGGCTTGGATTGCAATGTATTTTCCTCTCAGGACTGCCTTTACTGCATTGCAAAGCATTTGGATTGTTGTATTTTCATTTTAATTTGTTTCCTATATTTTTAAATTTCTTCTCTAATTGTCTGGTTGACCCATTCATTCTTTAGTAGGGTGTTCTTTAACCTCCATGCTTTTGGAGGTTTTCCAGACTTTTTCCTGTTGTTGATTTCAAGTTTCATAGCATTGTGATCTAAAAGTGTGCATGGTATAATCTCAACTCTTTTATATTTATTAAGGGCTGTTTTGTGACCCAGTATGTGATCTATCTGGAAAATGTTCCATGTGCACTCAAGAAGAAAGTATATTCTGCTGCTTTAGGATGTAGAGTTCTAAATATATATGTCAAGTCCACTGGTCCAGTGTATCGTTCAGGGCCCTTGTTTCTTTATTGATCCCGTGTCTAGATGATCTATGCATTGTTAGTGGGGTATTAATGTCCCCTGAAATTACCACATTCTTATCAATAAGGTTGCTTATGTTTGTGGTTAATTGTTTTATATATTTGCAGGCTTCTGATATCGGTGCATAGACATTTATAACTGTTAGCTTTTCCTGATGGATAGATCCTGTAATTATTATATAATGCCCTTCTTCATCTCTTGTTACAGCCTTTAATTTAAAGTCTAGTTTGTCTGATCTGAGTATGGCTACTCCAGCTTTCTTTTGACTTCCAGTAGCTTGATAGATAGTTCTCCATCCCCTCACTTTCAATCTGAAGGTGTCCTCAGGTCTAAAATGAGTCTCTTGTAGATAGCAAATAGATGGGTCTTGTTTTTGTATCCATCCTGATATCCTGTGTCTTTTGATTGGAGCATTTAGTCCATTTACATTCAATGTTATTATTGAAAGATACGGGTTTAGAGTCATTGTGTTATCTGTAGGTTTCATGTTTGCAGTGCTGTTTCTGGTACTTTGTGGTCCTTGCAACATTTCACTCACAGAATCCCCCTTAGGGGCTGGCTTAGTGGTGATGAATTCCTTCAGTTTTTGTTTGTTTGGGAAAACCTTTATCTCTCCTTTTCTGCATGACAGACTTGCTGGATAAAGGATTCTTGGTTGCATATTTTTCCTGCTCATCACATTGAAGATTTCCTGCCATTCCTTTCTCGCCTGCCAAGTTTCAGTAGATAGGTCTGCTACTACCCTTATGTGTCTACCTTTGTATGTTAAGGCCCATTTGTCTCTAGGGGCTTTCAGAATTTTCTCTTTATCCTTATATTTTGCCAGTTTCACTGATATGTCATGCAGAAGATTGATTCAAGTTTTGTCTGAAGGGAGTTCTCTGTGCCTCTTGGATTTCAGTGCCTGTTTCCTTCCCCAGATCGGGAAGTTCTCAGTTATGATTTGTTCAAGTACACCTTCAGCCCCTTTCTCTCTCTTCTTCTTTTGGAATTCCTATGATACAGATATTGTTCTGTTTGATTGCATCACTTAGTTCCTTAATTCTCCCCTCGTACTCCTAGATTTTTTTAAATCTCTTTTTGTCTAAGCTTCCTTTTTTCCATAATTTTACCTTCTAATTCACCTAATCTCCCCTCTGCCTCTCCAATCTTCCTTGTGGCCACCTCCATTTTATTTTGCACCTCATTTATAGCATTTTGTAGCTCCTCATGACTATTTTTTAGTCCTTTGATATCTGTAGCAATAGATTCTATGCTGTCCTCTATGCTTTTTTTCAAGCCCAGCCATTAATTTTATAACAATTATTCTAAATTCTTGTTCAGTTGTATTGCTTAAGTCGGTTTTGATCAATGTGTTAGCTGTCGCTACTTCCTGGAATACCTTTTGAGGAGAATTCTTCTGTTTCATCATTGTGGCTAGTTTTCCGTCCCTTATGTCTTTTAAAATTTGTTGTGTTCTCTGCACCTGTGAACACTGCTATATTAAAGGGGGGAGGGGTCATACACTGTCCAGGGCCTGGCCCCTCAGGAGGTGTTTTTTTGGAGATTGTTACTTGTTCTCTGTTGTTGTGACTTTGGTTATTTTATTAGTCATAGTGATATTTTGGACCCTCTACCAGGTGTGCTTTGATTTGTTCCTTGGAGTAGCCCTATCTTTTCTCCAGTTTTCCCATTTTCTTCCTGGTAGATTCAGTCTCTTTTCCTCCCAGACTCTTGGGTTCAAAGTCCTTTGGCTTCAGCCTAGACTTTTCCAGTTTTATTGTGATATTGACATATAACATGTGTCAGTTTAGGACCTATGAGGCGATGATTTGCTACACATCTATATTGCAAAATGATCACTACAATAAGATTTGTTCACACCTCCGTTCCCTTGTGTAATTTCCATTTTGTTTGTGTGTGAGATGATAACATTTAAGACACACTCTTTTGACAAGTTTCAAGTATATATTATAGCAGTATGAGTTAGAGTCACCAAGCTGCAATTAGATCCACAGAATTTATTCATCTTAGAGCTGGAAGCTTATACCTATTGACTAACATCACCCTATTCACCACCCCATCCCTCAGCCCCTGGCAACCACTATCCTATTCTCTACAGAATTGAGCTTTAATTTTAAGATATCAAGTACCGTGGAAATGCAGTTACAGAGATATTTTAGATAAAGGCAGAGAAGAAGCCCTTTATGGTATGGTTTCTCAATCTGCACCATTCTTACTATTGTTTACTCTTCCCAGAGTTGTAATGGCTTGAAGAGAAAGACAAAGAAAGAGGAGTCAGTAAAGATGCTACAGAAAAAGATGCCAAGGTAGGAGGAAAACTGAGTTGCCAACAATGTTAACTTTGGTAGAGAGCTCAAATAGATGAAGCAACAAAGAGTTCACTGGTGAGCAGAGAGAAATTCACTTTCTTTGGGAGAAGGAAGTGTGGAAGCCACATACAGTGAATTGAACGGTGATAGAAGGTATGGTTAATAAGGTTGAAACCCAGATTCTCAGGATCTCAGAACGGAACTGGAAAAGCAGACACGAACAAGCCCCTTTCCGTGGCATCCAGAGAGACAGTGTTCCAGGAAGTTTGACTAAGAATTAATGAGGGTAATAGAATGACAGAGAGTAAAGGTTATGGCTTCATGATGGTCTGGTCTTGCACATGCTTATTGCCTGAAAGGAAAGAGACAGAAATGGAGAGGCTGAAGATACAGTTCAATACACTATTGGAAGTGGTCTCTGAGAGAGATAGCAACATATGGAATCCCGAAAGTGGAGGGCCTGGCCTCAGAGAAGGCGAGACATCTCTTTCTTGGAAAACCAAGGGGGTAAGAATAAATAAAGATGTTGAGCTTAAAATTTAGGTAGTGGTAAAATCAGTCTGTCTGTCTGTCTCTTCTCCAATCAAACACTTGCTTCTTTGGTTTTATCCAGCTGTACACCCGGAAGTTTGGTTATAGAATTTATCAAAGATTAGGGTGTCCTGTGTGAACGTGAAAGACAAGCATAGAGAAGATGAAGATACCACTCCTAGTGTGAGTAGGTCAGAGAAAAAGTGAGGAGAGGCTCATAGACTAATAGAACAGAATCATATGGAAGACTTATTGAGACTCTGAGAGCAAGTACATGGGCATGAAAAGGTAGGCGAGGTGGAAGCTGGAAGTCTATGGTAATAATGAAAAAAAATGGAATTTAAGATTTCAGAGGTGGAACCGTGTCTGGTGATGACACATTCAGGGTGTGCCATGGGATTGTGAGCACGAGGAGAAGTCCGAGTACAGCTTACTGAAGCTATACGTGTACAACAGTAGAGGCTTCATCTGCACCATTGACCACAGGGCTCCCAAAGACATGGTGGTGTTTCTTTTCCCCCGTTTATCTTAATTTCTGTTAGTCCCACATTTCCAGAATATGGATTCTGGGGTGAGACCGGGGATGGGAAGGCATGATGCACTTTAAGGGGAAGATTAGGGAGCATCATTCCAGTTGTCTCCTACCCTGTTACTTTGCTATGTCATGGACCCTCACCTGATCATCACACCTTCATGGAGTTCCTACTATGGCTCAGACAGGGTGCTGGGCCCTGATGATACGGAAATTGTTAGAACCCAGTTACTGTCTTCAAAGAGCTGATAGTCTGATGGGAGAAGCAGGAACATAGATAAACTCTTTCAATCTCTAACCTTTTGTGTTGGAGACAGGATGTCTGAAAGAAAGTGAAGAACCCCCCCCAATATATCTTCAGGGGCTTATCCCCCATCTGCACTCTCCCACCTGCCTGCCATGTTGGGTGTCAATGGTACCCCCTTCCAGCCAGCCACACTCCAGCTCACAGGCATTCCTGGGATGCAGACAGGCCATGCCTGGGTTGCCCTGATTTTCTGCATCCTCTACCTGATTTCCATCATAGGCAACCTCAGCATCCTCACTCTGGTGGTTCAGGAGCCTGCTCTGCACCAGCCCATGTACTGCTTCCTCTCTATGCTCTCTCTCAACGATCTGGGAGTGTCCTTGTCTACACTTCCCACTGTGCTTGCTACCTTCTGCTTCAACCACCGCCATATTGGCTTCGATGCCTGCTTGGTCCAGATGTTCTTCATCCACACTTTCTCTTTCATGGAATCAGGCATACTGCTGGCCATGAGCTTTGATCGTTTTGTGGCTATTTGTGACCCACTGCGCTATGCCACTGTGCTCACCAACAGCCGCATCCTGGTTATGGGCCTGGGCATCCTCACCAAGAGTTTCATCACTCTTTTCCCTTTCCCCTTTTTGGTAAAACGGCTGCCCTTCTGCAAGGGCAAAGTTCTGCATCACTCATACTGCCTCCATCCAGATCTCATGAGAGTGGCGTGTGGAGACACCCATGTTAACAACATCTATGGGCTTTTTGTGGTCATTTTCACCTATGGTGTAGACTCAGCATTCATCCTGCTTTCTTATGCATTGATCCTCAGAGCCGTGCTGGCCATCGCATCTCAGGAGCAGCGGCTCAAGGCATTCAACACCTGCATGTCACACATCTGTGCAGTGCTGGCTTTTTATGTGCCCATAATTACTGTCTCCATGATCCACCGCTTCTGGAAGAGTGCCCCACCTGTTGTTCATGTCATGATGTCCAATGTCTACCTGTTTGTACCCCCCATGCTCAACCCCATCATCTACAGTGTGAAGACAAAAGAGATACGCAGAGGGATCCTCAAAGTCCTCTATAAATCCCAGAGCTGAGGAAGGCTACTGAGAGAAGGGACTTGGACTTGTTTGCCAGCTTGAGGAATGCTGAGACACAGGAGGGGAACCAGGACCTTGATAGTTGTGAATACAGAACGAATAAAGGAACAGCTGACTCAATAAAATGACCTAAATATGTATTGATCATTCACCATGTGAAAAAGCTAGTGCCAGTCACTAAGAATGTTATGATGGTGAACGAGGTGAATTGTTAAGTAAGAGATAGACATATCAAGGAAAAAGCATATAAAAGAGTAACAGATGCCCTGAAAAATGTTTGACATATGGAAACAATGGAAGTTTTACAGAGGAAATAGGCTGAACACAAATAATTCTACTACCACCTAGAGTGGGGGAAATAATAAACATTGGAGACAAAATTCTGTAAAGGCTTGGTGCTTCATGTGAGAAAGAGGACCCGTTTGGTTTGTGGAGGTCAAGTTAAGTGTGTGTGTGTGTCAAGTAGTTTGTGAAAGATGAGAGGTAAGGTTAAGGTACTTGGTACAGGGTGGCAGGAAAAAAGAAGATAATGATCTTAGCAAAAATAGCATGAATAACTGCTTGAGAAGAAATATTTAGGCAAAAGAAGGCTAGAACCTTACTGTTCCAAGTGTGGCCCAATGGAGAACAACCACACTGGTGTACCTGGTAGCTTGTTAGGAGAAACAGACTTTTCTCCTCACACAAGACCTACTGGATTCAAATTGTATTTAATAAGACTAAATACAGTCTGTTCAGTGACTAAAGCTTGAGAAGCACAGCACTACTCTTTCAGACATCTTTCAGGTAATGCCTATCTGATACGTAACAAAAATGGCGAGACCCACAAAGTATAAGAGTCTGGACAAGTGCTTCTCAAAGTGTGATTCCCAGACCAGCATCATCAGCCATGATTCGGAACTTGTTAAGTGTACAAATTCTCAGGACTTTCCTCAGATCTCCTGAACCAGAAACTCTGGGGGGTGAGGTCTAGCAATCTGTGTTGTTGTTTTTTTTTAAATTTTTTATTCTTAATGTTTATTTATTATTGAGAGACAGAGAGAGACAAAGCATGAACATGGGAGGGGCAGAGAGAGGAGAGACACAGAATTTGAAGCAGGCTGCAGGCTCTGAGCTGTCAGCACAGAGCCCGATGCAGGGCTTGAACCCACAAACCATGAGATCATGACTTGAGCCAAAATTGGACGCTCAACCGACTGAGCCGCCCAGGCCCCCCTAGCAATCTGTGTTTTTAATAAGCCCTCTGGGTAATTCTGATATATGTCAAAGGTTGAGAGAAGCTTTAACCTAGAATATTGGTCTAGAATATTTAGGAGAATTCCAAACAGCTTTGTTTAGACGAAGGGGAAGTTGCACACTGAGAAGCTTGGGAAACATGATCTTGAGAGACCGCCTAGTCAGATCATGGGTGGTTTTTAAAGCTGGGGCAGGGTGCCTGGATGTCTCAGTCGGTTGAGTTTCTGACTCTTAATTTTGGCTCGGGCCATGATCTCACAGTTCATGGGATCAAGCCTTGCATTGGGCTGTGCACTGACAGCATGGAGTCAGCTTGGGATTCTCTGTCTCCTGCTCTTTCTGCCCCTACCCCACCCATGCTCTATCTCTCTCTGTCAAAATAAATAAATAAACATTTACAAAAATAAATAAAGCTTGGGGAGACTGAGTGCAGGACAACTAGGCATATGATGCAGGTGGTGACGGGAAATGCTGACCTAGAGACTTTTATCTCCACGAAGTGGGAACACTGAAATAGCTTCACAGAAGGATTTGATGAACAATCACCAGCCATTCCACAGTCACTCTGAGGCCCCTGTTCCATCGTGCGAGTCCCTTCTTTATCCCCCATGCCATCACAACCTACCTGGAATCCAAAATTCAGGCAAGCTCCAATTTTAAGGTTGCCCGT
This sequence comes from Herpailurus yagouaroundi, assembly GCF_014898765.1. NCBI lineage: Eukaryota > Metazoa > Chordata > Mammalia > Carnivora > Felidae > Herpailurus > Herpailurus yagouaroundi. The sequence continues at coordinate 1,452,359 of NW_024412472.1, forward strand.
TAGGCAGTTAGAACCTGGGAGGCAAAAACCAGCTGGTTGTCACAGTGGGATGTGGGACCTTGCAACAGTTCTGTGTCATTGGGATTTCAGTGCATACAAGTCCCCTGACCAGCACATCTTCTGAGGTTTCTCTCTCTTTTCTACAAAGTCTATGAACTTTTTTTCTGAAGCAAGTATTTCCTTTTTTAGAAGACATCTGCTTAACGTGGTTATATTCTTCTACACCAAACACCTACCTGCATTGTGCCTGTCTTTGCTTCAATCTGCTCTGGAAAATCTCACTTCTATTTTACAGGGCAAATTGATTCCTGTCTTTAAGCTTTGTGAGGGAAAATGTTTCATAATTTCCCCATAGATGACTTTTAACACTTCTAATTTATAAGTCCCTTTTGTTGGGATTTGTACAGGTGTTATGTTTAGTATTATCACTCTGAACAAGTACATAGGGTTTCTCTTTACTTTTCTTGTCATTAAATGGAGGCAGAAACTGATTCTTAAAAGGACTTCTCAAAATTCAAAAAAGAGAGATAATGGCAGTCAAACCCAAAATCCTACACCTAGCACAGTGTTTGGTACACCCAATACATGGTAAATAAATGAACAACCAAGTGACTAATTAAGTAAATGAATGAATTGGATCTGATCTGATGCCTGTTCCCCATCATGTTGTCCCTAATGACATAGCTAAAGTTACTTTGCTCTATGACTTTTGAAATCCTGGCCCCTTCTCACCAGGGACTAATGCCTATTCTGAGGCATTTTTAGGTCTCTTTTCCCCCCATGATTCTGTGACCTTATTCACAAAATTGTCATCTGTGTTCTCCTGAATTCCATCTCCAGGTTCCCAAGTCATTAACCTAATGCAAAGAATTCTACAGTAATGGGAAAGCAGAAATTGCTCTTAAACTGCCTCTATGAGATAGTTCAAAGTTCCATATGGGGAAGGGGAAATTTACTCTATATCCATGTTCTCTTTGCTTTCCCCATGCATCCCACCCTTTGATTAAGAAAGGGGAGAGAGCTCTTCTGCTATTTCTCCCCAAAATACACTTACACCCTACTTGAAACTGAAATAAGGAAGAGGTCAACTGAAATACTTAATGGGAAGTCTAGGTATCTGGGGGAAAGAATTTATTAGAGGGATCTGAAATTGGGGAGCCCACTAGAATTTATAATAAGGATAATTATCATGTGTGGTGCAATCGCATTAAAAAATGTCACTTTCTTCTTTTCATTTGAATGTCTACCCCTATAAATGGTTACTATCCTCCTTATGAATTAGGTTCTAAGTTGAAGAAATTCTAGTTTCTTGAAATATAAAGTCTGGTAGATGGTAGACCTTTGACTGAAACCTACATCTCTGTGACTTTGTACCCCACGGTCTTTCAGTATCTTGGGACGTCTCTCTTGGAAGAGACCTTCATCTTTTGGAGCTTGGTGAGAGGTTGAGTAGTAGGGATAGGAGTGAAAATTGAGTAGGGAACAGTCGTCATAAGTGGATGAAGGAAGCTTGGTTATATCCCCTATTGGTGAAACTCTGGGCTCCAAGCTCTCTTCTCTTGATCTCTGAGTCCTTGAGTTTGCCCACTGGGGTCTAAACTTTAGGTTATGCCTCAGATATAGGTTTTAAGCCCAGAATATGAGGACGTAGATGCTGGATTAAGGGTGCAGAGTTCCAGTTTTGAAATTGGACACTTGAGGGCAGAGGGGATGTTGTCATGGAGCTTGTAGAAATTTATCTCCATCCTCTTCAACATAGGGAAGGAGTTGGGATTTTATTTTTTGTGTGGAGACAGGGCAGTATCTCTAGAGGATGTGTTTTTTCTTTTCGAGAAAAGAAGGCGAGATCTCATCTCCCTCCTTTCCCCATAACCAGTTCAGCATCACCCTCGGGCACAACGCGGACCCCAAGGCCCTGGGCTCTGGGGACTCTCAGGGACATAGAGTCCACCTACTCTCTTGGCCAGTGCCTGCCTGAGGCTCATTCCGGTTCCATTGTGAGCTCTGGCCTACCCTCAATCAATCCAAAAGCTACTTCACAAAGCTCTCTCAGGTGAATCTGAGTCTATTTGCATCTCCTAGGTATGTGCGCAAGTGTTCTGTCTGCAATTCCATTTGTGCCCCTGAGATTCTCTTGGTCTCTCTCATGTCTCTGTATCTTTGAGTGAGTCTCTGTTAAGGCACATGCGTGCTATGTATTCACTACAGTTTGTTTGGCCAGTGAAGGAGAGGTTTACTAGGAAAAAAAGTCCCCAGATCTTATTTTCAGGTAGGTTTCCTACACATAGAGTAATATTTATTCAAATGCCCCCGTGTCCTCCCACACACTTTCAGATAAGGCTGCTGGAGACTGGTTTAGAGAAAGACACGCGATCACCTGGCAGGGGGTGCCATGATCTCTGATCTCTGTTGGATCCCACAGGGATCTGCAGCCATGATATTCCCAGTGTCATGGAATAAGAGAGACCTTGGCAGTCTGGACATAAGTGTGAGGGCGGAAAGGCAGGTGAAAGAGCCTTTAATCCTAATTCAGCAGATGCTGGAATTGTCCCTCTAATATTCCCATCAAGGATTATTCAGTCTTTGCGTGAATGTCTCCACTGACCAGAAGTTTATTATCCCTATTGTGCAGCTTTGACTCTTAGAAAAATCCTCCTTACCTGGGCCCCAGACTGACTGCCTGTGATCTCTCTTTATTACTCATCACCTCTTACACCCACCCCCACACATCTCTACCTCCTCTCTATCTCCTTTTCTCAAAGCACCAATGACTCCTTCCATGCTGTTTAAATGACTTGATCCCCTTGCCTTTGAGTGTGTCTCCGTTGGTTTACCTCCCATCTGCAGTGTGGAGCCCAGAGCTGAATGTACTTCCGATATGGTCCCAAGCAGTATGGTCATGCTTTTATTTATTAATTCATGATTTCTTAAGCATGTCTTTGTGTTAGAATTGTGTGAAGTGTTAGGAAGACAAGATTGAACTAAGCATAGGTCTGACTGTAAAAGAGCTCAGGACAGGGAGGACAGAGGCATGAATGTAATTCTAGCAAAATGGGAAAAGTCTGTACAGTTATTTTAAAGTCACAGGTGAGAAAATTATAATTTATGCTTAAAAAGTGTTAGGAAAAGCTTCAGATAAAATGGAAGTTTTCAGTCTGACTACTAGTGGGACTTAACATTATCAAAGAAGATAAGGACGATGTAAGCAGTGGGGATAAAGTATAGAATTGTATGTGTGCATGTTAGGACGTATTATCTTCTGAATAAAATACTTCTTTTAGCAAAGACTAAAACCCATGAAGTTTTTATAAGCTACATATTGCACCGTTGATTCATACTAGATTGATGATCTGTGAGTCACCCGGACAGGGGGATATATGGTGAGGAAATGAAAAATCAGCTACTTTGAACAGTAAAAGTAATTTAAGATAATCTGAACAAGGGAAGGTTACAGAATATTATGTTTGGCATATTCAGATACAATGTATCTATTCAATTATTTATTTATCTATCCGGTTACAGTATTTGTTAATCATCTGTTATGTGCTTGACCCTGTGCTAGTATCGGGGGTCTAATTACACAAAATGAAAAAAGTCAATACTCCTCTTTATTTTGGTGGAGTTTACAGTCTAAGAGGGGCTACAGGCATTAAACAAATAATTGCACACGTAAATCTATGTTTGCAAGTTGAGATGTAGTTTTCAAGAAATTAGCAGATACCATGAAGAACAATATTCAGGTGAAATCTGAAAAAGACTGTTGTGTCTCTGTGTCTGCAGCAATTATATATGATGTGGAGGAAGAACCTTTAAGCCCAAAGTAAGACTTTGTAAGTCAGCGCATCTAACCAGGATAGTGGCTTTAGGTACAGTGAGCTTGCCATCACTGGGAATGTTCAAGCTGAGTGAGGGTGATAGTTGGATAAAGATGCCATGGTGGGGACTCTCTGAGTGGGTGCAAGGCTGGACTCTGGTTTCAGGTTCTAGAGAGACTGTAAGTTGGCAATGGAATCAGTGGACCTTTAGAAGGTCACTTAACTCCTGTTCACTTTCTCTTGGCCCCCAGTCTGTGTAGGAGTCAGGAAAGAGTGTGTGTCTGCCATCCTGTCCTTTGCACTGCCTGTGGAAATAAAGAAGACCAAGTTCTCCAGCGTCTCCCCATTCTTCTCACTTACGTGGCTTCAGTTTCAGAAGCTGCTGCTGGACTTCATAGGAAAGACCGCAGGACTTAAAGTTGGAAGAACCAGATTAACCTCTTACTGGTTTAGTTAACGTGATTGTTACGGGACTAACATGGGGCAGCTTGGAATGGGAAAGTGGCCTCTCTGCTTATCATCTCTTCATTCCCACCCTGGTTCTCATTTCTATGATCCAATTTATCATACGAGTCAATTTCCTGGAACCGTGCTCTCCTGGGTACTGCCCTTCCCATTCTCCAGCTTGCGTGTTCCCGCCCCACACCATGGATCGTGGCTCGTGCTTCCATGGCTTCACTGTTACTTCCTGCCAAAGATGAGGTTTTATCAGGGGCAGGGGAGACCCACAAGTGAGATGATTAGACACAGCCGTCAAATGCTCTGTCTTTAGGTGCACCTTCATGGGAGTGATATGCAACACTAGCCCCCAACCCGGGTTACATCTGTGGGCATCACCTTGGAGATACCCACAGAGCATTACGAGCACACCCAAGTTTATTTAGAGGAGCTCCAGGATGTTGAAAAATCTAGCAGACAATGAGGCACAAGGAAATGTTTAAGTTACAGGTCAGGAGTGGGGTAGGAAGGCGGTCTTAAATAAAAAAACTAACTTGGGGAGTCCTTGAAAGTTACAATTTTGTCTAATAAACTGCCACTGTAGGAGTATCAGAAGACGGGTCTGGAGTGGTTCTCAATGTTGGGTTCGTTTTGGAAGCTTTAAAACATACTGATAACTGGATACTGCATCCAAGGATTCTAATTTAATTGGTTTGGGGTGTTATGTGAGCACTGGGATTTTTTAAGTTTCCTAGGTGATTCTAATGTGTAGCCAAGATTGAGAACCACTGATCTACAAGGTAGGGCCAAGGGATGCAAATGGATAAAAACACAAGTCAGTATATCACCTGTCACAAAAGTTGTTACTCTTGAGGGAAGCTTGGGAAATAGAGTGCATGGGATTTCAGCAGGGCTGGCGCATAAAGAGAGGGCTCCAGAGTGAAGAGAGTACGAGGGGGCAGCTCTGGGGCCCTTCTCACTGTCACCTTGTGTCTCTCCCTGGTCATAGCTTCTTGCATTCTCTTAGCTGCATATTGTCCTGACTGTCTGTCCATTACAGTGGAGCATTCCCATTAAACTCATTAGATAATTATGGACCATGTCACATCCAGGAGGTAACCACAGGGTAAAGAATTGGTCAAGAATCTGTGAATCACACATCCGCGTCGCTTGCGTGAAGAAGTGAACTGATCACTGGGGAGAATTCAGCTTGTATACCAGTTGTGATTGCACCTTCCTACTTCATCTTTTAAAATTTGTTTTACAGGGGCGCCTGGGTGTCTCAGTGGGTTAAGTGTTTGACATCAGCTCAGGTCATGATCTCACGGTTCAGGAGTTTGAGTCCCACCTCGGGCTCTGTGTTAACAGCTCGGAGCCTGGATTCTGTGTTCAGAATTCTTCTGTTCAGATTCTGTGTCTCTGTCTCTCTCTCTCTCCCTCTCTCAAAAATAAGTAAACATTTAAAGAAAATTTAGAAAAATTTGTTTTACAAATTTAAGTTATGTTATTTCAGTTGTTATTTTAATTGTGGTGCACCTGGTACCTTATATCATATCACATATTATTTTTACCTTTTTTCTAAAACTTTTTTTTAGTGGGAGTGTGAGAGGGGAAGGGCAGAGGGAGAGAAAGAGAGAGAGAGAGAGAATGAATAATTTTTTTTGATTGTTTTAAATGTTTATTTTATTGTGGAGAGAGACACAGAGCGTGAGCAGTGGAGGGGCAGAGAGAGAGACAGAGACAGAGACAGAAACAGAGACAGAATCAGAAGCTAGCTCCAGGCTCTGTGCTGACACAGAGCCTGATGCAGGGCTTGAACTCACAAACTGTGAGATCATGACCTGAGCTGAAGTCTGACGCTTAACTGACTGAGCCACCTAGGTGCCCCAGGAATGAATCTTAAGCAGGATCCACACCTAGCATGGAGCCTGACTCAGGGCTCTATCGTACGACCAGTCATGAGATTGTGACCTGAGTTGACATCACGAGTTGGACACTTAACTGACTGAACCACCCAGGCACCTTATTTTCACCTTCTGATTGGGGCTTAACTAATTCTTCCTGATCTCTTGCAACTAATGGAGTCCTTTATCTCTGTGTCTTTGATCTCTCCATGGATTCCAGATCAGATCTGCTATTTTGAAGCCAATACATCTTCTCACTCTGAACTCTTGTTTTTAAATTTAGAAGTCATTTGTGTGTTCGTAGAATTCTCCGTTGGGATGTCCATATCATTTTCCACTTTTATTCGTATTTCTCCCTTTATCAGTTTTGTAAAACCCCTGTCTCATTTTCATGCAAAACGTTTTTTTCCCTGAGCAGAGTGGGGACACATGGAGGTTAGCACTGTCCTCGGTTATCCTTGGTGTCCTTGTTTTCTCAGATCTACACTGGCAGAGCTGAAATGCAATTCTTTCTAATGACTCCATCCTAGATCCTGAGGTTTACTCTCTCTCATCTCCATAGGGAAATGGAGACATCACTACCAGGAGACCCTGCGCATCTAAGCCATAACTTACATTCTGTGGATACTGATTCAGGCTTTTGGTATACGACTTAATCTTCCTCTCTGGGTCTTATTGTCTCCCTAAGAGTAAAAGAGTTTATATTTATTCAGCGTTTTATATGCCATACAATATTGTGTTCACCAACAACCACATGAGGCAAATATATTTTTATCCCTAATTTACAAATGGACACACTGAAACTTGGGAAGGTTAAGTTACCTGTTCAAGGTCACACTTGAGAGTAAGCTGAGCTTTAACTGGGCTTCCAACTGAGGTGTGATAGAATCCACATATAGAGCTCTAAAACACTGAACATATGATCTTAATTTTCCCATTTATTTCTTATACACAAATAAAAGTATCATTAATATCTCCACTTGACAAGTAAAAAACAAAAACCAAACAAGTAAACAAAAACCCCTTTAGATCAGAATATAAATAAACTGTCCATATCACACATCTAGTAACTGGCTGAGTATGGATTTTGACAGGCTTGATTTATTCTGGTATTTTGCTCTTAATTTTTAAGCTATGCTGTCTCTCATAAGATCAGCCAGCCTCAAATATCTCTTTTACATGTAAAATTTAAGGATTCTAGAGGTCAGGGAAATAGGAGGTGAGAGGAATGTCTGTTATGTTTTTACCCGGAATGATGTAGATGTTTCCAGTTTCCCCCACTTCCTTCCATATCCTTCCTTCAGCGTTTGCAGTGGACTGTGAAGGCAGAAGACCTTCAGGAGGAGGTTAATTGCATTTTTTTTTCAAATGTAGGTGAAGGCTTACCTCTGCTGTTGGTGACATGGGAGCTGAAAGCAATGGAAGTCTTGACCTATCCGTCTTCCTGACTGGCATCCCAGGATTGGAGGCCCAACATGGCTGGCTTTCCATTCCTTTCTTCACTGTGTATATTGTGGCCATTGTGGGTAACAACCTAATCATGGCAGCAGTGCAGGCAGACCCTGCCCTACACGAGCCCATGTACTTGTTTCTCTCCATGTTGGCTGTGACAGAGGTGGGTGTTTCTGTGTCTACATTGCCCACTGTCATGGGTATTCTTTGGTTTGATGCCCGCCAGATTGACTTGGATGGCTGCCTGGCTCAGATGTTCTTCATCCACACTTTCTCCTGCATGGAATCAGGGGTCCTGTTGGCCATGAGTTATGACCGTTTTGTAGCCATCTACAATCCACTGCGATATACAGCCATCCTAACCCTGCCATGTATCATTTGCATGGGTCTGGGCATCACACTGAAGAGTGTGACGCTCATGGCCCCACTTCCAGTCCTTTTGAAACAACTGCCCTATTGCCACACCAATGTACTCTCCCATTCCTACTGCCTCCACTCAGACCTGATCCAGCTGCCTTGTGCTGATACGAAGCTCAGTAGCATCCTGGGTTTGGCCATTGTCCTGGCCACTTTTGGGCTGGACTCACTACTTATCATTGTCTCTTATGTGCTGATTCTTTACACGGTGCTGGGCATTGCTTCTGGGGAGGGACGGCGGAAGGCCCTCAACACGTGTGTGTCACATATCTGTGCAGTGCTCATGTACTACGTGCCCATGATTGGTGTGTCTGTGATGCATCGTGCTGCCAAGCATGCCTCACCCCTGGTCCACACACTCACGTCTAGCGTCTACCTCTTTGTGCCTCCTGTGCTCAACCCCATCATCTACAGTGTCAAGACCAAGCCAATCCGACAGGGGATTTTCACCTTGTTCTCCTGCAAGAGGAAATTTCTCTGAATCCTTCCAATAGGGCAGAGACTTTGGGTCCATCTATAAACTGATGGTGTTTCTGCTGTGGGCCGGGATGTACAGCAGACATTTAGTGGAGGAATAGGAATGAGGGATTCTAAGCATTGTCACAGGCTTGACCTTGGATCACAGGTGTTCTCCCTAGTCCTTTTTATTTCACAACTTGTCAACATGTGTGGGTCTCTGCATGTGTGTACATGCACGTCAGATGTAATCAGTGTGAAGGCAGAGATAGTGAATTTCATTTTTTCATTTCCCCTCACAAGTCCCAGCAAAAAGCCTGATAACTAGCAAGATAACAGTAAAGACTTGAGACCTAATCATGTTTGAATTGAGGTGAAACAAATTACCGCTTTTAATAGGTTAGGCAAGGATTAAGAATATACCCCAAGCAGGAAAGATCATCCTAGGAACATGCTTTTGAGTAAGGTGAGCATATTTTCTGGTTTGCCCCAGATAATCATGGTTTATACTTACTTTCCTCAGCATCATTATCAGTAACACTCCCTTTCCCTCCCCCAAAATGTCCTTGTTTAAACAATACATTGTATGGGAGCTTATAAAGTAGCTTCCTTCCTGTCGTGGAAAGAATCAGACTCTCTGTACCACCATAAGGGCCTCCACCCCTAAAAATTTATGTACTAGGAGACTCTGAGATTGAGGAACAGTTGATTAAATTCCCTCATTTTAGGCATAAAGTAAAATAGGGACAATCTCATAATGCCCAGGTTTTAGATCCTAAGACTCCTAGCAAAAGACCCAAATTCTCTCTAGTAGAATCTCAGACCCTATTTTTAGGGCTTAGTAGGTCTGGGGTACTGTACCTGGTTATTCCTGTTTTTCTTTCCTCCCTTCCCCTTAGCCTTCAGTAACCTCAGCATGCCATGTGATGGGAATATATATAAATATTTGTTTATTTTGTTTCCCATGTCATGGGAATATATATAAATGTTTGTTTATTTTGAGAGAGAGAGAATGTGTGTCCATGTGAGTGGGGGAAGGGCAGAGAGAGAGGGAGAGATAGGGAGAATCCCAAGTGGGCTCTATGCATCAGTGCAGAGCCTGATGTCGGGCTCACTCTCACGAACCCCGAGATCATGACCTGTGCCGAAGTCAAGAGTCTGACCGACTGAGCCCAGGCACCCCATGATGGGTCTATTCCTTGACCTTCCACCTCTTTCAGCCCTGTCAGATGGGGCTCATTGGTCCTGCTTTATCTGCCTATGGCTCTCTAGGGTTTCCCAGAAACCTTTAGTCAAATGAGAAGGACCATTTTCACACTTCCTAAGGGACACAGGTCTTTGTGTAGAGTGGATTGACAGGGCTGGGTTGGTTGATCAGTAACTGGTCTCATGTTTTCAGTTTCTCTTACTTCCAGGCCTCCAATTACAATGCAAACGTTTTCCTCACCATAAACTATTCTTCTGGACTTCATCCGGCTCATCACGTTGTGGTGACCTTTTTGCCATGAATTACTAGATTACATGTCCACCAATGACAGCTTCTGTAAAGTCAAGGTGACTGGTTATTTCTTATAACTGCATACACATCTACAATTATCTTGAAATAAAAAAGTTTTATTTTTAAAAGTATATGCAAAATACAAGCCCAAATTTTGTATTAGGTTTAACAAGCATACAATTCATCCGAACTTTGGAAACTCTGCTCTTCAAAACATGTTATTAAGAAAACGAAAAAGCAAACCAATGACGGGGGATGATATTTACAATACGTATATCTCATAAAGGACTTGTATACAGGGTACAGGAAGACATTTTACAATATGATAAAATACAATGCAGTTAAAACCACAGTGAGATAGTACTTAACAACGTAGCATGACTAACATTTAAGTGACTGACAGTGTTAAGTGTTAGCAAAGATGTCACGTATTGCTGGCGGAAATATAAAATAGCGTGAGTGCTTTGGCAAACGACATGGCAGGCACAGCTAGATATTTACACAGGAGAAGTGAAAGCATGTATTCACATAAAAAGTACACAGCATTGCTTTTTCGGAATAGCCCTAATATGAAATAAGCCAAATGCCCACCAGCAGGTGAATGGATATGCAAAATTGTGGATATCCATATGATGAAATATCACTCAGCAATAAAAGGGAACAAACTATCCTACACAGAGAGACATGAATGAACCTCAAAAACATGGGGAGCAAAAGCAGCCAGGCACAAAAGACTACTCTGGATAATTTCATTTATATGAAATTTTTATACGAAAAGGGTCAAGAATACCACCTTCTGAATTTTATGAAATACACACTTCTGTATCACAATGGGACTCGTATAGTCATTTAGATCCTAGGCAGTGAGTAACTTATGCAGAAACATGTAACATTAGCCAAAAAAATTTTTCAGAAAGCAAATCTATTTTGAATTCTTAAACATATCATGTGATTTCTTAAGTCATGAAGACCATACACATACATATATGCACACATACACAAATAACAGTTTTGTCTAGGGACAGGAAACAGAAAGCCTGAACAAAGAATAGGAGCAGAATTCTTCATTTAATCTTTTTTTTTGGTTCCAGTTAAATATTGGCTGTTGTCTGAGTTTCTGGACATAGGTGGCCATAAAATTCAGTTGATAGAGAGCTCTCATTAAGAGATTACTTAAAAGGCAGAGATAATTCTCAACAGCCACTGCAAAGACATCATGCAGAGACACAAGCAACATAAGCCTGGCTGGGAGTCAATGCATGCCTTGTCTTCCATGACTTCACCTACATTTTATAACCCAGACAGTCAGCTAGACCATTCATTGGTCATGGAAACACTTATTTTGCCCAAGAATTTCTCTTTGTGTTTCCAAACGCATGTCTCTTTATAACCGAAATACCTCTACTATCTTCTACAGTTGACCTTAATTTTATAGTTCTAGAAATACAGGCCACAGGTTGGAATAGTCAATTAGGGCAACTGTAACAAAGTGCCACAGACTTGGTGGCTGAAACAACAGAAACTAACTTTCTCACGACTCTGGAGGCCTTGCACAATTTCTCACCATACTGGTTTCCTTTGAGGCCTGTCTCCCCTGGCTTGTAGATGGCAATCTTCTCCCTCTGTCATCCCATCGCCTTCCCACCATGCTTGTGCTGATGTGTGTCTTACTTGCCTCTTCTTCGCAGGACACCAGCCATATTGCACTAAAACCCATCCTAATCTCATTTTAATTTAATTTCCTCTTTGAAGACCCTATCTTTACAGTCACATGCTAAGATACGGGGACTTAGGATTTCTAAATATGAATTTTCAGGGGACACAATTCAGCAATTCAGCCTATGACACTGCTAGATCTCACTGTCCTGAATTGAATTTTGTTCTGTCACCTCCACCTCAAAAACCCACCCTCCCACCCGGGAAAGTCTTGAGAGGGAAATGGTAGCATCTGTGCATGTGGACAATTACCATTTAACCCCCCTGATTCTTATTCTCATGGAGTTGAGAACACAGGTGCTTCCATAGATGTTCCCATTCACAATCCAGAGTGTAACTTTTTGGAAGGGAGATGGAGAAAACAATTCCTATAAACCTAGCACCTTGGTGATACAAACCCATGTCTTCTACTTACCACGTTTCATTGGAAATTCTCAGCTGGATATTATTAGCCCAGTTTTAGAAATCCAAAAAATGAATTCAGAGAGTTTCATAATGGTCAAAATGTCACACAATTATTAATGAAAAAAAAAGAGATATTATTAAAGGTGTCATGTGACCCTCTTCAAAACCAGGCATAATCCCAAGACTCTTTCTCCCCTCATGATGTTTTGGGAAATTCTCAAGCCTGTAACTGTCCACTGAAAGAAAAGTCTTCTTTGATCCATATTCCTACCAATTTCTTTGACTTTTTTTTTTTTTAACATTTGGATTTCCTGGTCCTAATTTCCCCTGTTCTGAGATTGCACATGGCACCCATTTTACAATTTATTTTCCTACGCCAGCTGATCTTTGTTCCTCTGGAGAAACATGCTAACTTCTAGGTTCTGGTAAAGAAAGTGGGAAAATAAGGGGGGGGGGGAAGGATATCGGTGGAGAAAGGCATCCTTTCCCCACTTGCTCTCTGCCTTTTGCTTCCTAATCCTACCCTCCCCACTACACTCCTATTGAAGCCCTGCCTATGTTGATTCAAATCTAAGACAGTCCTCATACTGGCCACCTGCACTATGGGTTCAGTAATCAGAAGCTGTGACCACAGTTATAGCTGCCTTTCTGTGACCACAGTGATAGCTGATATTTCTGAGAGAGCCAACCTGGTTTCCACAAAATAATGATCAAGTAGGCCATATTCTTTCTCTTGGAACCTTTTCCAGTACAGGATTCGCCAAAGGGAACTTTCCCCTGACAGTTTGAGCCACATTAAGGACATTAAATTTTAAAAAACACAGTCTTCTCTGGTCAGAAAAATGAGTTCCTACTCCCCCAAATACTATCTGTAGACTTACTTGAAGTTTTAATTCTAAATATTAAAGGACCTGTCACAAGGTGAGAGTGTTATTCTAACTGTGGGAGACCTAAATATTCCACCCCAATCTTCTGCATGTGTTCATTTGACCTGCTGAAATCATGTTGATTAAATAAATCTGAATAGCTGAGCATCTTGATTTGCATCCATCCTCCCGGGAAGATTTACCACTTTTTTATTTTTTACTTTTTTGGGAGAAAGTTGGGGCGTGTCTATGAAGTAAGGTGAGCCAGGGCAGTGGAGCTAGAGTTTACCTGGATGCCTGAGTGGAGCTGCGTTAGCAATGGGTGGCAGAGGCAACAGCAAAGGGATTCCTTCAAATGTAAGTAACCAAGCCCATGGGAGAGAAGTATATCCAGAAAGGAGGATGAAATTTACATCTTAATTAATGAAGCTCACTCCACTGGCAAGTAAATGTTCTAGAATCTTATCAGTTCAGATCTACATCTCTTTTAGGTAGGATATGTGCTGCTAGGTTCTCCAAAACAAAAATTTGCAAAAAGACAAGACAATGTCATACGGCCTTAACACAGGATGGCATATTGCTGTAAAGTCATCATTTCTCATTCTGACCATACCGTCCCCATAAGCCTGTGCCTCTAATTCCTGAGTAATTTAACAAATTCGTTATTTCATCTTAAGCACATATCTCTTTGGGAAAGGAGGCAGATAATTCCCTGACGGATCTGCTTAGTCTTGACACTGTAAATGATGGGGTTCATCACAGG
>NW_024412472.1:1466098-1567498 GCF_014898765.1 Herpailurus yagouaroundi
ACTTCAGGCATGCTTCTTGAATGCAAAACCCAAATCTGTGTGTTCCACAATAAGAATTTAATCAGTGCACTACTACCATAGAATGAATATTTTTTAATCTTACATCTAAAGATGTGTCTGGAATTCCAGTTTTTAAAATTTACTTATTTAAATTCAAGTTAGCTGACATACAGTGTAGTATCAGTTTCAGGAGTAGAACCCATTGATTCATCTCTTATGTATAACACCCAGTGCTCATCCCAACAAGTGCCCTCCTTAATGCTCATCACCCGTTTAGCCCATCCTCCCGTATTCCTCCCCTCCAGCAACCCTCAGTTTGTTCTCAATATTGTGGAATCTTTTATGGTTTGCCCCCACTCTGTTTTTATCTCCTTTTCCTTCCATTCCCTTATGTTCATCTGTTTTACTTCTTAAATTCTACATATGAGTGAAGTCATATGATATTTGTGTTTCTCTGATTGATTTATACACTCCAGTTTCATCCACCTTGTTGCAGATGGCAAGATTTCATTCTTTTTGATCACTGAATAGTATTCCATTGTGCATATATATATATATATATATATATATATATATGGCATTTTCTTCTTCTACACAACACTTCACAGTTCACATTTCACTAGCCAGAGGACTAGCAAACAGAACTATGGATTCTTCCATAAATTTCTACTTAAAATAACCTTATATTCCCTACATTTAGCCAACACTATGTACTAAAATTTAGCTTTATGCTTTTTGTTGTTCTTGTAATACACTACCAGCAACACCTGTATATATGTACAGGTACATAGAAACTTACAGATACTCATTTACCTCTGAATCTTCTGTCAGCAATATTTCCAAAAACCTTCTGGTAATCAAATCAAGAGATTTATTTTAGTTCATCTTATACATGACACACAGAAAATAAGATTCTGGAGATGACCTCCTTCTCTTCAGTTGAATGGGAACACTGTGAAGGGATGGAAGTTTGGCCGTATCCAGAGGTCTTGTTTGAGAAACTATATGGATAACAGGGACAATTTTATTTGGGGTAGTAGAGTAGGAGGCACCTCTAAGGTAATGATTACAGGTTTGGTTTGTGCATGTTGAGTTTGAGGTTTATGGGAGCTACCCAAGAGACATGACAATTGGACAGATAGATATGAGGCCCAGGAGGACAGAGGTGAAATCCACTAGGAGTCTTGGGAGTCTCTGGCATATTGATGGTAGGTGAGAACCTAAAAGTTGATGTGACAATCTAGGCAAGAATTTAGGGTGAGAGAGGAAAAGGCAGAGGACAAATCAATAGAAGGAAATGTAGAATTTAGCAAATTGTGTACATATGAAAGAAAAAGCAAAGAAAACAGGAAGTACTGCTCAGGAAGGTATTGGAGCACAAAGGAAGTGGGAGTCACAGAGGCCAAGAAGGTAAAGGGTATGGTCACCACAGTTTAGTGCTGTTCAGATACTCAGAAAGCACCTATTCAATTTAGGGATGTCAATGTCCCTAGTCACGTTTTGGAAAGACATTTTGATAAGGGATGGGAGAAGTAGCCAAATTAAAGTGGCCTGAAGGGTGAATTACTATGAAGCATGGGACAGTTTCTGAAAACCTGTGTTCTAAAGGGAAGCTATACTGCCCTCTAGGGGGTGAATGCAGAATTGTATTCTTTGAATAAAAGAATTTGTATAACATGAGTAAATGAATAGTTATTAGTTTTGGGAATGTTCTGAGAAGGAAAGCTGTGAACTTTCTTTTGAGGAAACACACATAGCACTTAATGGGTACCTAGTATTCATGGAGTATAACTATATTCCCCGTAAAGTGTCTATAAATCTAAATCCCTGGAAAATCATTAAACCCAAGACTTCAGAAAATAATGCAAAATAAAATTAGGGAAAATGAGAAAAAGAAGGTGAATATAAAAGTGGGATTTTTTTATTTAGAAATATTGAAAAGGTCAAAAAAATTCAAAAATTATTTCTTTGAAAGGATCGCCATAATTTGAAACCCTTTGGCAAATGTGACAAGAAAAACCAATAAATATATAGGCAAATATTAAGAAATGAAATGTAATAATAGAGCCAACTGTAGGGAAATTGCAGAGGCCAATGAGAAGTCATCTTCTTACCGACCACCCCCTGAACAGTCCAAACTCCTCTTTGTGCTTTCTTGTTTATTCAGTGCTCTCTGGGGCTTCTGTTCTGTGCCCTGTGGCTGAGTGTGCTTATATGCTCACGAAGATCCCAGGCTGAAATGCAGGAGGTGGGTGAGGAAGCCTCTAGAGGGATCTTACAGGAATATGAACATTGTACCCAGAGACCTGAGGCCCTCAGGGACAGAACCAGAAAAAAATAACAGTAATAATTATAATAGCACCTAACATTTACCAGGTGCTCAACCTGTACCAACAATTGAGCTAGCTGACTCACAGAAAGTTTTTGTTAGGTGACATGGGAAAGACACAGTCCATATCCTGGCAGATTTTTTCTCAGTGATTATTCTGCATACTACCACAGCCTACCTCGTTTTGAGAGGGAGGTTATGTTGGAAGAGTTGCTATTTGATGTTGTCACCTTGAATATGACAAAACTCAGATTTGATATAGCTGGAAGATGTGAGGGGGGAGGTATCCCATATCTCTATTCAAACGTCATAGAGGCAAAGCGGGATTTCTTCTTCCAGTGTCTTACAGATGTTAGCTTCAACATTGTACTTCACTTGTTCCCCAGGAGGGCTGGCTTTCAATTCAGGAAAGAAAGGGCTGTGGTGAGTGTTACCTTGAGATAACTGACCTCAGGTTTAATGCGTGACTTTATTTACCTTCTACTTCTCTCTAGACCTTGGAAATCAGCAACTGTTTAGATATGCACTGTGAATGCATCCTTTGTTTTCTATCACTGAAGACAGTGTTTCAGCAAATGTGCCTTGGCTTTGATGCCTCCTATATCTGGCCTACTTGGATTTTAGGATCTATTCTGGCTCCACTCCAAGGAATATCAACCTCTACAACATTTCCACTGCCTCAAAAGGAGATCATGAATATAGAGCAGAATATACAGTTACAAACCTGAAAATGTAGAAATCAAATAACACAGTTTGGCTGGGAAGGTAGTGTTACATTTAGGATGCAGTATTAAGTATATGATTACTCTATCTTTAGTAGTTAAGGCTTAAAAGACATAATTTAAAATTGAAAAGTAAAGTATTAAACTAACACGAATCACTATGAAGGTAAAATGTCAAAATTGATAAAATATGGATAATACTGATAATTTTTTTAAAGAAGTTTTCTTTTTTTCAAGTTTATTTTTAGAGAGAGAGCACAGGAGAAGATAGAGAGAAGGAGAGAGAATCTCATGCAAGCTGTGTGCTGTTAGCACGGACCCCAATGCGGGGCTTGAACCCATGAACCGTAAGATCATGACCTTAGCCAAAACCAAGAGTTGGACACTTAACCGATTGAGCCACCCAGGTGCCCCAATACTGATAATCCTTGAAGTTGAGGTTCAATGAAGAATACATGGGAGTTCTTTATAATGTTCTCTTTTTTTTTATTTTTTAAATATTTTTCAATGTTTTTTTTAATGTAGTATATTTGAACATTTCCCTAATAAAATGCTTTAAAATAAGAGAGTAGGTAGAAGATGGTGGTGGACTGGGAAGTTCATCAACTTCATTATTACTTACAGTAAGAGATTAGTAGATATTGTCAAAAAACAGAATATTAAATGTGTATATTTTTGTAGGGCTCACAAGATAAGAATTGTTTTTACATTTTTAAATGACTGAAACAAAACAAAAGATGATGGTATTTTGTGGCATGTGAAAATTATACTAAATTCAGAATTTAGTATGCATATATAAAGTTTTATTGGAATACACTCTTGCTCATTTATTTATGTGTTGTCTGTGGCTGCCTTCATACTGCAGTGGCAGAGTTGAGTAGTTTTGAAAGAAGGCATATGACCCACAAAGCCTAAAATATTTACTATCTGGATTTTGTAGAAAAATGTTGCCAACCTCAGACCTAGTAAGAGATGGACATAAGAAATAAACAAATTTCAAAGAAATGGAGATATAAATTTTCCCAATCATATGAAAAGATGTTCACTCTCACTTATAATAGAAAGTAATTGAAATCAAATTGAGATTTTTTTTTTTATTCATCATATTAGCAAACCCAAATGGTTAAAATACAGTGGTTGAGAAAGGTCTGATGAAAGAAACATTTTCATAATTGCTGACGGGACAGTTAATAGGTATGACTTATATAGAGATAAATGACAATACCGTATCTACCAAAATTGTAAATACACAAAATCTTTTACTAACAATTTAATTCCATTTCTAAAAATAAGTCAGTCAGAGAAAGAAAAATACCATTTTGATTTCACTATGGATTTACCATATGTGGAATTTAAGAAACAAAGCAAACGATCATAAGGAAAAAAAAAAAAGAGAGAGGGAGGCAAACCAAGAAACAGACAAAAAAGATGCTTAACAATAGAAAACAAACTGATGGGCACCAGAGGGGAGATGGGTGGGAGGATGGGTGAAATGGAGGATAGGGATTAAGGAGTGTTCACTTGCCATGTTGAATACTGGATGTTGTATGAAGTGTTGAATCACTATACTCTATACCAGAAATTAACAGTGCACCGTATGTTAACTAACTGAAATTTAAATTAAAACTTTAAAAAAATTTGGCTTACAAATGTATTTACATGTATGCAAATTGACATATATACAAGACTATTCACTACACTATGAATAAGAAAACAAAAAATGGAAGCAAGCTAGATATTCATCAGCTGGGAACTAGTAAATAAATTCCCATAGCATGTAATGTATCAGAATCAACACAGTGAAATATTATGTGTATGTAAAAGCAAATGGTTGTGCCTGATTATGAATGATCTCAAAGATGTAAACTTATATAAAAATCGGCTAGAGGGTAGTGCACAATGTTCACTGGGAAGAAGTATAAACACACATAATTTCTTGTTTATACATAAATGCCTTTCTAAAGAAAAATGTAATACACTGAAAATATTTGTTGACTTTGGGGAGGGAAACCAGAAAAACTGAAATAGAGACTTGTAGTGAGTGTGTATATATATATATATACATATACATGTGTATATATATATACACATATACATGTGTATGTATATTTATACACATATGTATACACACACATACACACACGTATGTATTCAATAGGAAAACTCAACTTTGTGAATCTCTGGCATTGCCAATAATATTTCAACTGTGTGGAGGTCTAACATTGTCAATAATATTTACACTAAAATGCGGTGACAAATAACATCAGAAGGGATTGAATGGTAATTTAAAGAATGCTAAATTCTTTGTTTATTTGAAGATGAAAGACATTTTGAATAACTTTTGACTTTGTAAACTATGTATGTTTACATTTTAGTCATAGAATAAAAGTGCAGTTTATAACTCCAATACAAATAGGGGAAATAATATTTAAAATATTTTAAATCTGATAGAAGACAGGAAAGGAAAAAAATATATGTAAATAAACTTTAGAAACCAGATAGGTTGAACAAACAGAATTGTTTCAAGTATTAAGAATAACAAAAGTACGGACTCACAGTGACAGAAACAATGGCCGGGAAGACAATAACAGGTGAGAAAGTTTTCAAGAATGGAATCTAGAAAACATGGAGATGGCCAGTAACATTTCATAGAGCAAGGAAATACAAAACCTAATTGACTACAGAGGAACAAGTGACCAAGAAACTTAGCAATTCAAACTCAGAAAGCTACCTGAACTTGAGGCATTTGGAATTCAGGAAAGCAAGGGCATAAGACTCAAAACTGGAGATTTTGTGTGAGAGGACTCAAAATTGTGGATTTTGTGAAAATCACTGTAGGGTTAAATTAGAAGATTCAGTCCTTCTCACCACACAAGCACATGATTATCACCCTCTCAGAGTGTCAGACTGCATTTTTTATGCAAATTTTTGTTAGGATATGACATTCATAGATAAAAGTACTCATGTTTTACATATATAGCTAATAATGATCACAAAATGAATAGATCCTGTATCCTTAATCCAGATCAAGAAATAAGACACTACTGTGCCCCAGTGGTCAATTTGAGTAGGTTGTTCCATACGCACTTGAAAGGGATGTGTAGTATGTAGTAGTTGTTGGTTTCTTTTTCTTTAGTTGTTAATTAGATTAAGGTTTTAAGTCATGTTTTCCAGTTCTTTTTTTTAATTAAAAAAAAATTAACGTTTTTTTATTTTTGAGAGAGAGAGACAGAGTGTGAACAGGGGAGGAGTAGAGAGGGAGAGAGACACAGAATCCGAAGCAGGCTCCAGGCTCCGAACTGTCAGCACAGAGCCTGATGCGGGGCTCGAACCCACAAATTGTGAGATCATGACCTGAGCCAAAATCGAACACTTAACCGACTGAGCCACCCAGGCGCCCCTTTTTAAAACATTTTTATTTAAATTTCAGTTAGTTTTTGAGGAACCTCCACACTGCTTTCCAGAGTGGCTGCACCAGTTTGCATTCCCACCAACCCTATGACCCAGCAATAGCACTGCTAGGAATTTACCCAAGGTATACAGGAGTGCTGATGCATAGGGGCACTTGGACCCCAATGTTTATAGCAGCACTCTCAACAATAGCTAAATTGTGGAAAAGGCCTAAATGTCCATCAACTGATAAACAGATAAAGAAATTGTGGTTTAGGGGTGCCTGGGTGGCTCAGTCAGTTAAGCCGCAGCCTTTGCCTCAGGTCATGATCTCGCGGTCCGTGAGTTTGAGCCCCACGTCGGGCACTGTGCTGACAGCTCAGAGCCTGGACCCTGTTTCAGATTCTGTGTCTCCCTCTCTCTGACCCTCCCCCGTTCATGCTCTGTCTCTCTCTGTCTCAAAAATAAATAAACGTTAAAAAAAAAAAAAGAAATTGTGGTTTATATACACAATGGAATACTACTTGGCAACGAGAAAGAATGAAATACGGCCTTTTGTAGCAATGTGGATGGGACTGGAGAGTGTTATGCTAAGTGAAATAAGTCATACAGAGAAAGACAGATACCATATGTTTTCACTCTTATGGGGATCCTAAGAAACTTAACAGAAGACCATGGGGGAGGGGAAGGAAAAAAAAGTTAGGGAGGGAGAGAGCTAAATCATAAGAGACTCTTAAAAACAGAGAATAACTGAGGGTTGATGGGGGTGGGAGGACAGGAAGGGTGGGTGATGGGCATTGAGGAGGGCACTTGTTGGGATGAGCATTGGGTGTTGTATGGAAACCAATTTGACAATAAATTTCATATTAAAAAAATAAATTTCAGTTAGTTAACATACAGTGCAATATTGATTTCAGGAGTAGAAATCAGTGATTCATCACTTACATACAATACCCAGTGCTCATCAAAACAAGTGCCCTCCTTAATACCCATCACCCACCTAGCCCATCTTCCCCCCACCTCCCTCCATCAATCCTCAGTGTGTTCTCTAGTCTTAAGAGTCTCGTCTGGTTTGTTTGCTTCTCTCTTTTTCCCCAATTCTTTTACATCAGTTTGATTTTTAATTTTTGGCTTACTTAGTATGTCAGTTACTATGAAAGGTGTAATAAAATCTGTTCTATGATTATGGATTTATCTACTTCTTTTTGTGGTTCTGATAACTTTTGCTCTATGTGTTTTGTTCTGTATTTAAAATCTAGAAACTTTTTACCCATCTTGCGTGTTACTTACATTATGAAATGCTCCTCTTATTGCTGATAATGCTTTTGCCTTGAAGCTTACTCTATCTGATATTAAGTAAGGCTATCACAAGGTTTTTTTTAGTTGGCGATTACAAGGAATATCTTTCTAAAAATCTTTACTTGAAATGTTTCTGTATCCTTATATTTTAGAGAGCTCTTAAAAGAAGACCATATAGTTTTTGTTCTGTATGACAATATTTGGCTTTTAATTGGAGTATTATCCATTTATTTTCAATAAATTAAATGATTTGAATGCATTTAAATTTGCCATCTTACCATGTATTCAAACTTACCATAGTCTTTTCTCATATCTTCCTTTATATTGGATTACTTATTGTTTTATTATTATATTTTCATTTATATAAGATTTTGGTTGAATGGTTTTCAGAGAGATTAAAAGAGAGATATTTTACTTATGAAGTGTTATGGATTGAATATTTGTGTCCCCAAACCTCAATATGATGGTATTAGGAAGTGGGTCTTTGAGAGGTAATTAGGTTTAGATGAGGTCATGAGAGCGAGGCTCCCATTATGGTATTAGTGTCCTTATGAAAAGAGGAAGAGAGATCAGAGATCTCTCTCTCCCCACCATGTGAGGACACAGCAAGAAGGTGGCTATCTGAAAGTCAGGAAAAAAGTCTACCAGGAACCAAATCTGCTGGCACCTTTACCTTGACCTTCTCAGCTTCCAAAACTGTGAGAAATAACTTTCTATTGTGTAAGCTAAGTCTGTGGTATTTATGGCAACTCGAGCTGATTAATACATTTTCTAAATTATACTAGATTTTTACTACTTAATAGACCATGCAGGAACTGAAGACTAATTTAGTTCCACTTACCTCTCCCCATCTTCTGTCCTTCTGCTGATATGTATGTAATTTTTACTAATTTAAAAATGCAAAATATTATATTTTTTCATACCATCAGTCTTTATTTACATTTACTCTGGTATTGTTCTGTATTACTTCTTGCAGCTCCATACTCTTATCAAATGATTGCCCTTTAAGTGAGTGTTAGTGGGGCACCTGGGTGGCTCAGTAGGTTAAGGGTCCTACTCTTGATTTCAGCTCAGGTCATGATCCCAGGGTCGTGGGACTGAGGCCTGTGTTGAACTCCATGCTCATTGTGGAGCCTGCTTAAGATTCTCCTTCTCCTTCTGCCCCTCTCCCCCACTTGGGTTCTCGCTCTCTCTGACAAAGGGGAAAAAAAAAGAGATTTCATAAAAAGACGGATTGACATTTAAAAATAAATACATAAAAATAATGAAAAATTTAAAAAAATTAGCATTAGTGATGGATTCTCTGAATTTTTGGGCTTCTGGTTTTGAATGACATTATATTTCTCTATATAGAATATATATTGGCATCTTTTTTATTTCAGGTATCACTCCATTGTCTTTTTTCTTCTGTTGTTTTTTTGTTAGAAGATCAGAAAAAGATATTACTGGTTATTATTTTATTTTTAGTATTTATCTATTTATCTTTTTATTTTTCTATAATTTATTGTTAAGTCAGCTAACATACATATGTATATGGTGTGCTCTTGGCTTTGGGAGTAGATTCCTGTGATTTATCACTTACATAAAACACCCAGTGCAAATCCCAACAAGTGCCCTCCTCAATGCCTGTCACCCACTCCTCCCCCCTCCCCCATGACTCCCTTCCACCCTTAGTTTGTTCTCTGTATTTAAAAGTCTCTTATGGTTTGCCTCCCTCTCTGTTTGTAACTATACACACACACACAGACACAGACACACACACACACACACACACACACACACACACACACATATATATATTTTCTTTCCTTTCCCCCATGGTCTTCTGTTAAGTTTCTCAAGTTTCATATATGAGTGAAAACATACGATATCTGTCTTTCTCTGATGGACTTATTTCACTTAGCATAATACCCTCCAGGTCCATCCACATTGTTGCAAATGGCAAGGTTTCATTATTTTTCATTGCCAAGGAGTATTCCATTGTATATATAAATTACCTCTTCTTTATCCATTCATCCATCGATGGACATTCGGGCTCTTTCCATACTTTAGCTATTGTTGATAGCACTGCTATAAACATTGGGGTACATGTACCCCTATGAATCATCACTCCTGTATCCTTTAGATAAACTCCTGGTAGTGCTATTGCTGGGTTGTAGGGTAATTCAATCTTTAATTTTTTGAGGAACCTCCACACTGTTTTCCAAGTGACTGTACCAGTTTGTATTCCCACCAACAATGCAAGAGTGTTCCTTTTTCTCCACACCCTCGCCAACATCTGTTGTTGCCTGAGTTGTTAATTTTAGCCACTCTGACTGGTGTGAAGTGGTAGCTTAATGTTGTTTTGATTTATATTTTTCTGATGATGAGCGATGTTGAGCATCTTTTCATGTGGCTGTTAGCCATCTGGATGTCTTCTTTGGATAAATGTCTATTCATGTCATCTGCCCACTTTGTCACTGGATTATTTGTTTATTGGGTGTTGAGTTTGGTAAGTTCTTTATAGATTTTTGATAATAACCCTTTATCCTATATGTAATTTGCAAATATCTTTCCCATTCTGTTGGTTGCCTTTTGGTTTTGTTGATTGTTTCCTTTGCTGTGCAGAAACTTTTTATCTTGATGAGGTCCCAATAGTTCATTTTCACTTTTATTTCCCTTGCCTTCGAAGACGTGTCAAGTAAGAAGTTGCTGTGGCTGAAGTCAAAGAGGTTGTTGCCTGCTTTCTCTTCTAGGATTTTGATGGTTTTCTGTCTCAGATTTAGGTCTCTCATCCATTTTGAATGTATTTTTGTGTACGGTGTAAGAAACTGGTCCAGTTTCATTCTTCTGCATGTTGCTGTCCAGTTCTCCCAGCACCATTTGTTAAAGAGACTGTCTTTTTTCTATTGGATACTCTTTCCTGCTTTGTCGAAGATTAGTTTGCCATACATTTGTAGGTACAATTCTGGGTTCTCTATTCTATTCCATTGGTCTAGGTGTCTGTTTTTGTGCCAGTACCATGCTGTCTTGATGATTACAGCTTTGTAGTAAAGACTAAAGTCCGGGATTGTGATGCCTTCAGTTTTGGTTTTCTTTTTCAAGATTACTTTGGCTATTTGGGGTATTTGGTGATTCCATACAAATTGTAGGATTGTTTGTTCTAGCTCTGAGAAGAATGCTGGTACTGTTTTGATTGGAATTGCGTTGAATGTGTAGATTGCTTTGGGTAGTATTGTCATTTTAACAATATTTGTTCTTCCACTCCATGAGCATGGAACATTTTTCAATTTTTTGGTATCTTCTTCAATTTCCTTCATATGTTTTCTATAGTTTTCAGCATACAGATTTTTTACTTCTTTGGTTAGGTTTATTCCTAAGTATTTTATGGTTCTTGGTGCATTTGCAAATGGGATTGATTCCTTGATATCTTTTTCTGTTGCTTCATTATCAGTGTATAGAAATGCAACTGATTTCTGTACATTGATTTTATATCCTGCACCTTTGCTGAATTCATGTATCAGTTCTAGCAGACTTTTGGTGGAGTCTTTTGTGTTTTCTATGTAGAGTATTGTGTCATCTGCAAAAAGTGAAAGTTTGATGTCTTGTTTGCCAGTTTGGATACATTTCATTTCATTTTGTTGTCCAATTGCTGAGGCTAGGACTTCCAACACTATGTTAAACAACAGTGGTGAGAGTGGACATCCTTGTCGTGTTCCTGATCTCAGGGGGAAAGCTTTCAGTTTTTCCCCATTGAGGATGATACTAGTTGTGGGCTTTTCATATATGGCTTTTATGATGTTAAGGTACGTTCCTTCTATCCTGACTTTATTGAGAGTTTTTATTGAGAAAGGATGCTGAATTTTGTCAAATGCTTCTTCTGCATCTATTGACCGGATCATATGGTTATTCTCCTTTCTTCTATTAATGTGGTGTATCACACTGATTGATTTGTGAACATTGAATCAGCCCTGCATCTCAGGAATGAATCCCACGTGATCATGGTGAATAATCCTTTTAAAAATTGTTGAATTAGATTTGCTAGTATCTTTTTGAAAAATATTACCTCCATTTTCATCAGTTACATTGGCCTGTAATTTTCCTTTTCAGTGGGTTCTTTGTCTCATTTTGTTATCAAGGTAATGCTGGCTTCATAGAATGAGTCCAGAAGCTTTCCTTCCATTTCTATTTTTTTGGAATAGCTTGAGAAGAATAAGTACTAGCACTGATTTAAATGCCTGGTAGAATTCCCTTGGGAAGCCATCTGGCCCAGGGCTCTTATTTGTTGGGAGACTTTTGATAACTGATTCAATTTCTTCACTGGTTATGGGTCTGTTCAAGTTTTCTATTTCTCCCCATTTGAGTTTTGATAGTGTGTGGTGTCCAGGAATTTGTCCATTTCTTCCAGCTAATCCAGTTTGTTGACATATAATTTTTCATACTATTTGCTAATAATTGTTTATATTTCTGTGGTGTTGGTTGCGATCTCTCCTCTTTCATTTGTGATTTTCTCTGTTTGGGTCCTCTCTCTTCTTTTTGAGAAGTTTGGCTAGGAGCTTATCAATTTTGTTTACTCTTTCAAAAAATCAGCTCTTAGATTTATTTGTCTATTCCTGCTCTAATCCTTATTATTTCTCTTCTTCTGCTGGCTTTGGGGTTTCCTGCTGCTCTGTTTCTAGTTCAGTTAGGTTGAGCTTAGATTCTGTATTTGTTACTTTTCTTGTTTCTTGAGATAGACCTGGGTTGTGATGTATTTTCTTCTTAGCACTGCCTTTGCTGCATCCCAAAGGGTTTGGACTGCAGTGTTTTCACTTTCATTTGCTTCCATATACTTTTTCAGTTCTTTTATTTCCTGGTTGACCCATTCATTCTTTAGTAGGATGCTCTTTAACCTCCATGTACTTGGAGGTTTCCAAATTTTTTCTTGTGGTTGATTTCAAATTTCGAAGCATTGTGATTTGCAAATATGCATGGTATGATCTCAATCCTTTTGTATTCTGCTTTGTGACCCAGTTTGCGATTGTTTTTGGAGAATGTTCATGTGCAGTTGAGAAGAATATGTGTTCTGTTGCTTTTGGATGAAAAGATCTGAATATATCTGTTAAGTCCATCTGGTCCAATGTGTCACTCAGAGCAATTGTTTCCTTACTGATTTTCTGCCTAGATGATCTCCTCTTTGTTGTAAGAGGAGTATTAAAGACCCCTACAATCACGGAATTGTTGTCTACACATTTATTTATGTTTGTGATTGATTGATTCATATATTTGGGTATTCCACATCAGGGGCATGAACACTTACAGTTGTTAGCTCTTCTTGATGGATATACCCCTTAATTATGATATAATGACCTTCTTCATCTCTTGTTAGAGTCTTTGTTTTAAAATCTAGTTTGTCTGATATAAGTATGGCTACTCTGCCTCTCTTTTGACATCTGTAGCATGGTAGATGGTCTCCATCCCTTCGCTTTCAATCTGTAAGTGTCCTCAGGTCTAAAATGAGTCTTGTGTAGGCAGCATATAGATGGATCTTGGTTTTTTATCCATTCTGATACCCTATGTCTTTTGACTGGGGCATTTAGTCCATTTACATTCAGAGTGATTATTGAAAGATACGGATTTAGTGTCATTGTGTTATCTGTAAGTTTTGTGCTTGTGGTGTTGTCCCTTGTCCTTTGTAGATTTTGCTGGTTTCCACTCACAGAGTCCCCCTTTAGGATCTCCTCCAGATCTGGTTTAGTGGTCATGAACTCTAGTTTTTGTTTGTCTGGGAAAGCCTTTATCTCTCCTTCTATTCTAACTGACGGCCTTGCTGGATAAAAGTTTCTTAGCTGCATAGTTTTCCTATTCAGAGCATTGAATATTTCCTGCCACTGGCTTCTGGCCTGCCAAGTTTCAGTGGACAGGTTTGCTACTACCCTTATGTGTCTACCCTTGTAGGACAAGGCCCATTTGTCCCTAGCTGCTTTCAGAATTCTTTCTTTATCTTTGTATTTTGCCAGATTCACTATGATATGTTGTGGCGTTGATCTGTTTTTCTTTATTCTGAAGGGGTCCTGTTTGCTTCCCCAGATTAGGGAAGTTCTCCCATATAATTTGTTCAAATAACCCTTTCTTTCTCTCTTCTGGAAATCCTAAGATACGAATATTATTTAATTTCATTG
Source organism: Herpailurus yagouaroundi (assembly GCF_014898765.1). NCBI lineage: Eukaryota > Metazoa > Chordata > Mammalia > Carnivora > Felidae > Herpailurus > Herpailurus yagouaroundi. Next base: position 1,479,979 of record NW_024412472.1, read on the forward strand.
AATCACTTAGGTCTCTGATTCTTCCCTCTTGGTCTAGTAATTTCCTTTCTCTTCGTCATTTTCCATAATTTTATCTTCTGTTTCACCTATTCTCTCCTCTGTTTTGCCCATCCTTGCTGTCACTGCATCTAGTTTATTTTTCACCTCATTTACAGCTTGTCTTAATTCATCATGAAACTGTAAGGTTGACTCCATGGGGGGAAGAAAAAAGTAGGAGAGTAGAAAGATAAGGAAGAGAAAAGAGAAGAGGAGGAAATAAAATAAAAGAAAAAATAATAGCAATTAAAAAAGAAACAGAAAAAAAAAGAAAAACAACAACAAAAATAAAATTAAAAAAGCAGACTAACATGCAAAACCTGAGAACAGTGGTCTGTTGGTGCCTTGGAGACAGTGGCTGTGCTGGTTGGTGGAGAGCGAATGACGGGTTGTGTGAGTGTCAATCTCACCCCAGTAGATGAGCAGTTACTAGTCTCTGAGGGGCGAGGTTTGGCGTAAGTGGTCTGCCTCCCCTAGTAGGTCGCTGTCCAGTTCCCTGAAGCCCCACCGTGTTGATGTTGGGGAGGAAAAGGGTGACACTACCCCTCAATCTCTCCCCTTCAAAGTGTCCCAAACCATGCTGTTCAAGCAGCCTTCCCAGAGCAGTGTGGGTGCTGGTGGGCTGGTTTGTCCCACTCTACAGTCTCCCTGGGATTCAAAATCCCATGTGTGAGAGGATCCCACACTGTGGACCTAAATAGCACCACTCCACCCAGCCAACAAAGGGCCTCTGCCTGGCACCTGCAGGGTCTTTTGTTCTTGGAGCATTGGTAAACCGTCTTCTCATGGTACTTTATGGAGGGGATGGCTTTCTCTCAAGTGCACCTGTGAGAGTGTTACCCAGTCCGGGGTTGGCTCTCCTCCCCACGAGGTGCACCCACATGCATCGGCCTCCGGTCTGGAGATAGTTCAGCCACCCTGAAATCTCTGATCTTCACTCCTAAGGCTGTTTGCAAAGTAGAAACTGTCTCTCTTTGTATTCTTCGTCTTCCAGACTGTGGTCTGGAGAGGTTTTTCTCTTATCCAAATATGATCCCACACTTCTACAGCCTCTCTTTCGTTTCTTCACCAAGGGGTACCCCCCCCCCCGACACTTCCGTGCCTACACCGCCACCTGTTTTATCTCTCCCAATCCCTAAGCATGCACCTCTGAACCGCCAAGCTGTCTCTGTAGGCGCCTAGAGAGGTTTCTGTTAGACTGTAGCCTGGATTCCTGGAATTCCAAGTGTTCTGATCTCATTACTGCTGAGTTTGAGGGAGGAGGGAAATTCTGGTATCCCTACTCCTCTCCATGTTGACTCCTCCCCCTGAAGATGTTAATTGTTTTTATTGAAAAGTGGACAGATTGATTTGCAATGCTTTTTCTCTTTGTTTTAATTTTAACACGTTCTCTTTCATTTTCATTTTTCCACTGTATGAATTTAAAGTGGCTAGTGGTATATTGGTTGTTTTGTACTTTTCCTCCTTGTAGTTTATTGTGTTTCTTGAATTTTTTGCTCATGTTTTATGTAAGTTTTGGAAAATAGGTATATTATTATATCCTAATATTGCTTTTTCCCCCAGGATACTCTCCTTCTAGGGCTCCAATTCCTTGTGTACTTGAGCTTTCCAGCAAATACCATATGTGTTTTAAGGTTTTTATTTATTTTGTTATACTTTATCTTTTCATGCTCCAGATACTCAACATTGTCTATAGTCTGGATATGATCTGAATTACTTTCCTCCTATTTTGGTTCTTTATTCCAATTGTGTCTAACATGATTCAATCCATCCATTCAGTCTTTAATGTCAGTTATATTTTAGTATTTCATTTTATTTTTAATAGTTTCCAATTTGTTGCTTAAATTCTATATTTTGCAATGTGAATTGTAGGCTATAGTAATCAAAATCATTTAAATATTTGTTTGTTTATTTATTTTGAGAGAGAAAGAGAGAGAGGGAGAGAGAGAACACTGTTAGTGTAGAGCCTGGTTGGGCTTAAACTCACAAACTGTGAGATCAATGACCTGAGTTGAAATCAAGAGTCAGACACTTAGCTGACTGAGCCACCAAGGCACCCCAGTAATAAAAATTATTTAAATGTTTGTGTATGCTGATTCCCAAAGCTGGATCATCTGTGGATATAATCCTTTTGCTTTTTATCTTTTTTTTTTCCTATTGACTTTTGTTCAATATCATATTTTTAATTCCTGGTTAAATTTTAGTGAACACCATCAAATTGTGAGCATAATTCAAGATGCTGGTTAATATCTTCCTGGAGAGAATATTTAGTTTTAGTTTTGATTTGAGTGATCAACCATACCAGTTTTTGGCTGAGGGGTTTTCCAGAATGTGGTACTTTCTAAGATAAAGCCAGGAAAGTCCTGGAAAAATTGGGTTGGTTGGTCACCTTAATTCTTATAGAATAGTAAAATTAAGTGTGAGTTGACTTTAAAAACCTATGTTAGGCTAGTATATTTCTTTTTTAAAAAAAATGTTTATTTATTTTGAGAGAAAGAGAAAGTATGTGTGAACAGGGGAGAAAGCAGAGAAAGAGAAATTAGAGAGAGAGAGAGAGAGAGAGAGAGAGAAGAGAATCTTAAGCAAGCTCCATGATCAGCGTGGACCATAATGTGGGGCTTGATCCCATGACCTGAGCCCAAACCAAGAGTTGGATGCTTAATGAACTGAGCCACCGAGGCTCCCTAGGCTAGGCTATTTCTAATTTTCCCTTACTCCAAGGTATAACATTTTGGAATCAAAGTAAATCCTCAGGTATTTACCAGTCCCTTTCATCCATGGGAATCCTTGTGTTCCAATTTTTGTCCCTCTGCATTCCACCCCTTCGTGATTGCTATAAGCTCATCTGGTTTTATCAGCTATCACTTTTGAATTGGCAAATTTCTTAAGGGAGAGAATGGCATCAAATCAGGCTCACTTCTCTATGCTCCTTTTGTCTTTGGAATCTTGGCTTTTACATATCGTTGCATTGGATACTCTCTGAAGCCACTTACAAAATATTTATCTAACTTTTCTAACTGTTCTTGGCAGAAGGATTAATCTGAAACAAATTAACATGTACTTGATGAATGTGGAAATGCCCATAACATGTCATGCAATTTTCTCAAGGGTTCCGATTCATAATTTAGCTTCATGTCTAGCTTAATATAATGACATGACATTATTTTGTCTGGTTTGCAAAATCAAGAATTAAGGTGGTTTCCTAAGGTCTAAATTTTAAGTTAGAATAGTGAATATAATGTCAGAATAAGATACACCTAAATTTGATGCTTTCCTATTAGACTCTGCTTATTTTTCAACTACATACACACCCAGAGACTTCTTCACTGTGTGATTTTCTAGGATTTTGTCTGATCCTCAGGTTGTCCCTGAGACTGGACCACAGGAAAATGAGTGAAAAAGACTGGAAAGAAAGGAGCTAGAAATGGGGCATTATATATCTAGTCCTTTGTAGGATGGAGCTTTCTGAAAAGTATCCATTAAATTAGCCTTGATCTGAAAAACTCTATCTACATTTAGAATCTTACTGTCTTTGATAGCCTTAAGTATAGGAGTGATCATATTTAAGAAGTCTGAGGGTTCACCATGCCATCCCATAAAGAGAATGAAAGTAACACCTAAGATTCTCATTTTATGTCAAGCCATCTGACAACTTGACCTCATCATTCCTTCTTGTGCCTTTCCAGCTATAGGATGTCTTTCCTCAGACACTCTAAAGATATCCCTTCTCCTCTTCTCTCTCAGGGAACTGCCACTGTCTCACTTCTTTAGTAATCTATGGGATGGCGTTTCCTGTGGGTTTCCTGCTTGGTTTCTCTTGATAGTTCTGTCACAGTTGTCTGCAGAGTTCAATCACCCATCAGTGGGCTATGAATCTAGGGCATAGTTATAAGCAACTTACGACCTTGAGGTCAGAATCTATAGAAACATAGTGTCTGGAAACCTGGAGTTAGAGTCACAGAATTAACTTTTTTTTATTTATTTTTTTTTTTATTTTTTTTTATTTTATTGTGGACATGAACTATCTTAGCCTCAACAGAATTAACTTTTGCAAAAAAATCTTTGGCTGTTTTGGTACCACTGCAATGCAGTGCAAGCAAACCATTTAAATTTATTTATTTATTTATTTATTTATTTATTTATTTATGTATTACCCAATGTAATTAACATACAGTGTTGCATTAGTTCCAGGTGTACAATATAGTGATTCATCAATTATATATATTACTCAGCACTCATCATGACAAATGCATTCCTTAATCCTCTTCACCTATTTTACCCACCCACCCTCATCTCCCTTCTGGTAACCATCAGTTTGTTCTCTATTATTAAGAGGCTGTTTGATGGTTGATCTCCTTTTTTCCCCTTTATTTGTTTGTTTCTTAAATTCCACATATGAATGAAATTATATAGTATTTGCTTTTCTCTGACTGGCTTATTTCACTTAGCGTTATACTGTCTATACTGTCTATCCATGTTTTTGTAAATGGCAAGATACCATTCTTTTTATGGCTGAACAACATGCCATTCTATGTGTGTGTGTGTGTGTGTGTGTAATATCTTCTTTATCCATTCATTTATTGATGAACACTTAGGCCTCTTTCATAACTTGGCGATTGCAAATAATGTTGCAATAAATATAAGGGTGCTTATAGCCCTTCAATTTGGTGTTTTTGTATTCTCTGGATAAATACCCAGTAGTGGAATTCCTGGATCATAGGGAAGTTCTTTTTTAATGTTTATTTATTTATTTTGAGAGAGAGAGAGAGAGAGAGCATATGCATGCATGCGTGAGCTGGGTAGGGACACAGAGAGAAGGAGAGAGAGAATACCAAGCAGACTCCATGCTCAGCGTGGAGTTGGACATGAAGTTTGATCTCACGACTGTGATATCATGACCTGAGCCAAAATCAAGTCAGATGCTTAACTAACTGAGCCATGCAGGTGCCCCATAATTTTTGACAACCTCCATACCGTCTTCCACTGTGGCTGCACCAGTTTGCATTTCCTCCAACAGTGCACAAGGGTTCCTTTTTCTCTACATCTTAGCAATAGTAACCAGACAAGAAAAAGGCATGTAAGCCATCCAGATTGGTAAAGAATCTTACACTATTTGCAGATGACACAATACTATATATAGAAAACCCTAAAGACCCCACCAAAAAACTACTAGAAGTGATAAATGAATTCAGTAAGGCCATAGGATACAAAATCAATGTACAGAAATCTACTGCATTTCTATACACAAATAATAAATCAGCATAAAGAGAAATTAAGAAAGCAATCCCACTTACAATTGCACCAAAAATAATAAAATACCTGGGAATACTTAACCATAGAGGTGAAAGACCTGTACTCTGAAAACTATAAAACACTGACGAAAGAAATTGAAAATGCCACAAAGACATGGAAAGACATTCCATGCTGATGGATTGGAAGAAAAATATTGCTAAAATATCTATACTACCAAAAGCAATCTATGTATTTAATGTGATCCCTATTGAAATACCAACAGAATTTTTCATGGAACTAGTAACAAATAATCTTAACATTTGTATGGAACCACAAAAGACCCCAAATGGCCAAAGAAACCTTGAAAAAGAAAAACAATAGTAGAGCCATCACAATTCCAGACTTCAAGTTATATTAAAAGGCTGTAGTGATCAAGACAGTATGGTACTGGCATAAAATTTTTAAAATTCATATTCAGAAGCTTTATTTGAATGTGGGAGTATTTGAGGTCTATTTTTTAATTGATTCTAAACATAGTTCCAGAAATTACAAAGAAGAGCAGAGACAGAAGTAGAAAAAAAATTATTTCTAAGCACCATGAAGAAAGGGAAATGTCTTTTTTTGTCACCACTTTATCTCTAAGGCTTAGATTTGTGTTTGATCCATTGCATGTGCTCAGTTATTGTTATTTGACTGACTACTAGGAAGGTCTGAGGAGACACAGTTCTTGCTTACTTGATGGTATGATTTATGGGCTTAATAGCTTACACTCTGGAGTTTAACCTAACTGGGTTCCACTGCTAGCTCTTGGATGCATAGGTTTGAGCAAGATGCTCACTGTAACTAAGCAGCAGTTTTTCACGTGAAAAAAAAATTACATTAATAATATCTCATAGGGTTGTTGTGGGAAATGATTAAAATAATAAAGTATACATTTGCATCTCAAAAGTCTTAGTTCCTTTTCCTAAAAATATAGGTGTGAAATTTCTACATTATTTCAAATGTCTGCAAAGAAATAATCAACCAGACAAAAAAATTAATGTACATGAAGGGGATGCTTGCCTTTTTAAAAGATTCTGCATCCTGGGTGCAGATCTTCAGAATTTTACATAATGAACAGGATTCGCAATCTTTGTCACTCTCAACTGGGAGCCTTGGTGAGGTTGATCAAATACCAGTCAGAGCCAGTACTGGAAGCCTCCTTTAAGCTAGTTAATGTAGCCTCCTGCTGTCAAGATCAAGTACGAACAACTCAAGAGAATGCAATCCATTTCATATCCTCATTCCCTAGAACAGAGATCTCAATAGATTTCCCAGGACACCTTCCATCTCCTGATTACCTTTCTCTTGTGGGGAGAGTCATGCTTTCATTAGCAATCCTTCCTGCATGGGCAAGGTAATGGAAAACCTCATGTAACACAACATTTAAAAAATAACATCAATCCTTTGTACTGTTCTGTCACACATAGTCCACCCCCACGGATACTCCAGTTTATTGCTAGATTATGTAGAACTTCCTTTAGATAACGTATTTTAAGATAACACCATTTGCATAACATGCAAGCTAGGACCACCTGGGATTATAGAAAAAAGTTCCTTCCTACTTTGTCCTTTGTCTAAACTCTGGCTCTTTTCTCTGAGAACATTCGGACAATGCCACGATGGATCTCTTTGGTCTTAATGCTGTAGACAATGGGGTTGACAACAGGTGGGAAGAAGAGATAAGCATTGGCTATCATAGCGTGCAGCAAAGGGGACACGTGGTGTCCAAAGCGGTGCACCATAGATAAGCCAATCATAGGCACATAGTAAGCGAGCACAGCACAGATATGTGAGCCACATGTGTTGAGTGCCTTCCTCCGCCCCTCCCCAGTGGTGATACTCAGTACAGTGTGGAGTATGAGCCCATAGGAGATGACAATAAGCAGTGAATCCAGCCCAAAAGTGGAGGTAACAATGAAAAGCCCATAGATATTGTTGATAGAAATGTCCCCGCAAGGTAGATGGATAAGGTTGGGGTGGAGGCAATAGGAATGGGAGAGGACGTTGTGGCCACAGAAGGGCAGGCGCCTTAACAGCATGGGCAATGGGGCCATGAGCATAATGCTTTTCAGCCCCATGACAGCTCCTGTGCCAAAGATACGGGGCAGGGTTAGAATGGCTGTATAGTGCAGTGGGCTATAGATGGCCACAAATCGGTCCACAGACATGGCCAGCAACACAGCTGACTCCATAATGGAGAACGAATGGATGAAAAACATCTGAAAAAGGCATACATCAAAACTAATCTCAGTGATGCCAAAAAGGAAGATGCCTAGCACTGTAGGCAGAGTAGATGCAGAGACGCCAACCTCAGCCAGTGCCAACATGGCAAGAAGGAGGTACATGGGCTGGTGTAGGGCAGTGTCTGTTCTGATGACATGAAGGATGGTGCCATTCCCAAGGAAGATGATAATGTACATCAGGCAGAAGGGGATGGATATCCAGAGGTGCTCTGCCTCCAGCCCTGGGATGCCAATCAGAATGAACGTTGTAGGTAAGAACTCCAAAGAGCTATTAGAGTTCTTCATGTTGAGATCTCATCCTGTGGGATCAGTGATACCTTAAAAATTAGAAAAAAGCTAGTGAGGTCACATTATAATGGAGAAAGACCCCTGGACACTGAGGGAAGGGAAGAAGAAAACAAAGCTCAAAGATTTAGGTTGCCAATGATCTCCTTCCTGAAAATTGACAGATGGCCACCATCAGAAAATTCCCAGTATTAAAGGGGTTACAGTCTCCATCAGAGAAAAACTCGAGGCTGATAGAAAATTATCCCTCTAAATTGTACTTCCTTTTGGGTCTGCTAAAGGAGAAACGACTCTCTTGTCTTGGTGTGGAGATGCCTGACCCTGGCTGCTAGGGAGACAAGCATGTGTGTGGAGGCAATCTCAGTGTAAGGTGTGGACTAATGTCAGGAAGTGGTGAACAAAGATATTTTTGATAAATATGGATATAAGGCAAAAAGCACAGTAAATAAAAACACCCAGAAATGCCTGTTGAATGAATATAGATACATGAATGATTGAGGTTCAAAGCAAGGTAAGAAGTGGCAGTGACCACAGCCTGGAGCAAATGATTGGAAAATTAACTAAAAAAGAATAGAATCTGGATCCACACTGGGTTTAGATGTTCTGTGCTTTAAAATGACTAGGAAGCAACTTAAAGGATGATGTGTAAAGGTCAGAATGAGGCAAGAACAAAGGCTGATGGATTTGTATGCAGACTTTAAAGCTCATGAAAATAGTCTGTCATGATGATATACAGATGGAAATAATTCTGTCATGATGATAGAAATAATCTCTTGACTCACAGTTCTTGAAGATGACCTACCTGATCCGTTGGGCCTTCTTTCTGGCTCAGACACACCCATGATTCCACTGCAACAACAACCCAGGGAACCTAAACAGACTTTCAAGGAAGGTTCCTCTAGGCAGGGAAGGAAGGCAGCAGAGGGAAGGAGAAAACCACTTCCCTAAACTGGGTACATTTTAAGGTCAACATCATCTGGGATGGCACAGGAATCACAGTAGAATCCTGGACTGACAGAGCAGGAAGGACCTCTGGAAGTATTTTAAATTAATTTACCCGCCACTCACCCCTATGCATATACGTGTGCACATGCACACACACACACACACACACACACAACACACACACACTTGCTCACATACTTGCATTTGCACATATTTCCACACTTGCTGAAATCTTGTTTGCATCTTTCCTGATGAGAATTCTCTACTCAGCCATTGATGAACTTAGAGGGACCTCACTCTTACATGCTGGTTATTCTTTAGTCCTTCTCTGCAGGCTGAGGTGATACCCAGTCAAGAAGCAACATGACTAAAAATTAAGATATAAATGAGTGACTTATTAAACTAATTTCATTAGCTTACAAAGGTGGTTAGCTATTACAAACACACCAGTTATACAGTATTCTGTGGGACAAGCACACACAGACATAGCCAACTTCATATAGATCCCATTAGACAACTGGATTTAGAACAAGTTTTTAAAATAAATGGCAGGGGTTCCTGGGTGGCTTAGTCTGTTAAGCATCTGACTTTGGCTGAGGTCATGAGCTCACAGTTCGTGGGTTCGAGCTCCGCATCTGGCTCTGTACTGACAGCTCAGAGGCTGGAGCCTGCTTCAGATTCTGTGTCTCCCTCTCTCTCTGCACGCCCCCCCACTTTCCTTCTCCCTCTCTCTCCCTCAAAAATTAACTAAAAACATTAAAACATTTTTAAATAAGAAATGGCAAAGCAGCTCTTCTGAATCAAAAAACAGAATAAATGGAAGAATTATGGCATTCAGCCTTTATAGGCTTGAGTCTCCACACATAATGCAACTAAGTCTTCCATTTTAAAGAGCCCTTTCTGGACGCACTCTATCGTCTCTATCTTGGTTCCAGGTTTTATCTTCATTCCCAATTGTACCAATTCCATTGTTATTAACAAAGAAAAAGCCTTCCCAATTGTTGTTAGAAACTACTATTTAGCTTACCCCTTCCACTCCTCAGCAGACTGCAGAGAGGATACACACGTATAAGCAACCAGCTCTCCTTCATGCTGAGCGCCACACAGGATCCTGGAGACACAGAGTCCTGGTACTCTGAAAATCTCTGCACCTTTAAACCACGGGTCAAAGAACTCATCCTCTCCCACATATATGCAGGCTCAGTCATCACATACCCAAAGCGCCCTCTCTAATCTAGTTACAATTATGTTAAGTGCTACGAAAAAAGAAAAAGAAAGAAAGATTGGGGGGGGGGAGGAGTTCAGGATACAGTGGGAGGGACCTAAAGGGAAAAATCTAACTTATTATAAAAATCAAGGAAAAGCTTTTCTTAGGAAGTGATGTTTCAGCTGAGACCTGAAGAATTAGAATTTTCCTGCGCTAACTGGAAGGGTTGAGGGGATGTGATGTGGGAAACCATGACTGTGGTGGCAGGTGCACAGGACTGTACTTTAACTAGGACTAAGAGAAAACACAGAGAGAAGGAAACTGTGGATGTGCCTAGGATGTTAAAATCATTGCTTGTTTTCATAAATTGTACTTTCATGAAAATATGAAAGGGAAAAATGAAACAAGAAAAGCCCATAGCCTATCTGCACACAGGATCCCTGTGCACCTGCCGTGGTCTGATGTGGGTGTCTCAGCAAGTATTAGCTTAGGAGAAACTGCAGAATTCTAAGCTGAAACTTCAGATAGGGACATTCAGAGACAAGTCATTGACCTCAAGACATGATCACACTTGGCAGAACTCCCCACGGCTAAGGGACTTGGAGGACACTTCTGTTCCCCACTATCTGTGGGGAACAGATGTTCTCCCTTCTCCTCCCAAAGCCCAACGTGTCTTTCTTACCTTCTCAAAGGACCAAAGTTGGTCTGCCTCAGGGTTGAGCAGCTGTTTATCATGCCTGTGGCCTCACTGTGCCCTTGGTCCCATGGCTCCCTATTTCTAGTTGATGCCACCCTGGTGACCTGATATAAGAAGGCACAAATCTCGAGGAACACCTGCAAACAGGTTCTTTAATCTCCTGTTATCTTCAGTCTTCTCTTTCCATTCTGTCTGTCTGTATGTCTGTCTTTATCCCTTTTGCTTCTTTGCATTCTTTTTGTCCTCGACCTCCAAAGTCTCCCCAGCCAAGCAAGGCTTGGATCTCTTTCAAAATTATCTTAAAAAGGCAATGATACCTCTCAGTTTCAGATTCATGTGACAAGAATATTTCAGGTTTGAGGAGGAAAGAGTTTTTTTTTTTTTACTCCAAATCCATTGTAATAGGACACAATAAGTCAGCAGAGAGAGGAGAATATGGTACAGTAAATACTACATCCTTGGGAGTGGACAGAAATGGAGGTGAATTCTATGCACAGGGCAACTTTACCTACTGAAGCTTCATGAAGCTCTTTTCTTTATTTTTAAAAATAGAAATGTTAATACTCACCTCAGAGTGGCTCTGAGTATTGAATGTGAGCCTTTAGCAACCAATGACTGTCGGCATGCCCATGCTTTCTGCCTCCTCTCTCAGGAATCTTCAGAAGGGATCATTGAAATTCAGATCATCCTCAAGTATCTATTAATAGTTATCTTTCCTGATGGAGAGGGACTTGGTTCCCTGAGGAGCAAGTGCCCAGGTAATTTTGTCACCCTTTCTCAGTGTCCAGGGACCCTTAAGGGAAACAAGCTGTGTCATAGAGTCAGTACCTATTTTAAATGAACATAATAATAATAATAAACATCTACTGCACGAATAAAATAATTGATATATGTAATTTGTGTACAGAAATGTCTGGCTGATAAAAAGTGCACCCTTATAAAAGGGTTAGCTATTTTTATAATAACTGTAACAATTATTTTTATAACACTTTATAGGACAATTGTATCCTGGAGAAATAATATATCAATCTACTATGATCATCAGCTATAACTTTTATAAACATGCAGATAACAAGTAAGGAGCAGGGCACAGAGTTGATGGTAGCCATAAAACATCAGCAGTGTTTAATAAAAGGAGATGACGGAATCCAGGGGGTTAAGCTCTTGTGAGAAAGGTTTCAGGTTGGGTTGGGGGCAGGGCAACAAGAGATTGATCAGAAAAGGGGGGTGAATAAGGCTTACCAGCCTGCGAGGACTGGAGAGAGCTGGCAGAGAGTGGGCATTTCCTGACCCAGTTGTAAAGAGGATTTAAAATTGCTGAAATAATGAGTTTTGGTTATTTATTTGTAGATGGCTGGTTCATTGGCTAATTTTCTGACCAACAAGGAAAAAAAAGATTTGGCTTGAAAATCCACCATGACCCATTTTTATAGGACTTTTTTTTTTAACGTTTTATTTATTTATTTATTTATTTATTTTTTATTTTTGGGACAGAGAGAGACAGAGCATGAATGGGGGAGGGGCAGAGAGAGAGGGAGACACAGAATCGGAAACAGACTCCAGGCTCCGAGCCATTCGCCCAGAGCCTGACGCCGGGCTCGAACTCCCGGACCGCGAGATCGTGACCTGGCTGAAGTCGGACACTTAACCGACTGCGCCACCCAGGCGCCCCTTATAGGACTTTTAAAAGTTGTTCGTAAAATATACTTTTTGTGTTGCTGGTTTAACAAGAGAGAAGAGTTTTGTGTAACTAGTGTGGAAATGCACTGATACGTGGGTAGATTAGATGCAGATATATATGAAGCCGGCAGTGAACTGAGAGACTTGGAGAAGATGGAGGGACTGAGTGAGACATGGCCTTACTAAAGTCAAATAAATCTAGTGTCTAACAAGAAACTGAGGGATTTGGGGAGATCAGAAAACAGGCTATTAGAGATTCAGGAGACGGCCGTGGGGTGACCAGACAAAGCAGAATTGAATTAAACACATTGGAACTGAAGAAGAGAAGTTGAGATAGAAGTTCACTGCATGACACCTGTGGACACTGAGTTGAACTTCGGATGTCGGTATATTTTCCCCCAGATGTTAATGCCTGTTTCAAACATTTAGCAAAAATTATGTATAAAGGAGACTGTCGTTTTCCATTATACATTGAGATTGAGAGTGGCGCCTGGGTGGCTCAGTCGGTTAAGTGCCTGACTCGGTTTCAGCTCAGGTCATGATCTCAGTTCACAGCTCAGCCCCTGAGTAGGGCTCTGTGCTGACGGTGTGGAGACTGCTTGGGATTCTCCCTCTCTCTCTTTCTCTCTCTCTCTCTCTCTCTGCCCTTGCTTGGTTCTCTCTCTCAAAAATGAATAAATAAACAAAAAAATTGATATTGGGTTCTAGGAGAACTTTGGTCAAACTTCCCTTTAGAAATCCAGCACCCTTAACACTCATTATACCTTTAAGGATCCCCTCTCTCTCAGCAATATATGAAAATTAGAGTTTGTATTTATTTACTATTTTTCTCAAGTAAGTTGTACTAAGGACATCTCACACCTTTCTCAGAAAGACACATTTCATATTCTTGCCACTAATGGAATAGGAAATATTTGCAACGTTTCCATGAGAAATATTTGTCCACAAATTTTTTTTTCAGTTTTTGCAGCAATTTTTATATAAAACTCTTGCTGAGGTGAGTATATTTTAGGTGAGGCATTGTGATGGAATTATGTTTTTTTTTTTAAATTAAAAATGTTTTTAATGTTTATTTATTTTTGAGAGAGAGAAAGAGAGACAGAGTGCCGGGAAGGGAGGGAGGGCAGAGAGAGAGGGAGACACAGAATTTGAAGCAGGCTTCAGGATCTGAGCTGTCAGCACAAAGCCAGACACGGGGCTCGAACCCATGAACCTTGAGATCATGACCTGAGCTGAAGTTGGACTGAGCCACCCAGGCATCCCGAAATGGAATTATGTTTTAAAAAATGGAGACTGTTTCGAGAAGAATGCTGGTGCAATTTTGATTGGGATTGCATTGAATGTGTAGATAGCTTTGGGTAGTATTGACATTTTGACAATATTTATTCCGCCAATCCATGAGCAGGGAATGTCTTTCCATTTCTTTAAATCTTCTTCAATTGCCTTCATAAGCTTTCTATAGTTTTCAGCATACAGATCCTTTACATCTTTGGTTAGATTTATTCCTAGGTATTTTATGCTTCTTGGTGCAATTGTGAATGGGATCAGTTTCTTTACTTGTCTTTCTGTTGCTTCATTGTTAGTGTATGAGAATGCAACTGATTTCTGTACATTGATTTTGTATCCTGCAACTTTGCTGAATTCATGTATCAGTTCTAGCAGACTTTTGGTGGAGTCTATCGGATTTTCCATGTATAATATCATGTCATCTGCAAAAAGCGAAAGCTTGACTTCATCTTTGCCAATTTTGATGCCTTTGATTTCCTTTTGTTGTCTGATTGCTGATGCTAGAACTTCCAACACTATGTTAAACAACAGCGGTGAGAGTGGGCACTGGAGAGTGTGATGCTAAGTGAAATAAGCCATACAGAGAAAGACAGATACCATATGGTTTCACTCTTATGTGGATCCTGAGAAACTTAACAGGAACCCATGGGGGAGGGGAAGGAAAAAAAAAAAAAAAGAGGTTAGAGTGGGAGAGAGCCAAAGCATAAGAGACTGTTGAGAACTGAGAACAAACTAAGGGTTGATGGGGGGTGGGAGGGAGGAGAGGGTGGGTGAGGGGTATTGAGGAGGGCAACTTTTGGGATGAGCACTGGGTGTTGTATGGAAACCAATTTGACAATAAATTTCATATATTAATAAAAAAAAATAAATAAATACTTAAAAAAAATAAATAAAAAATAAAAAATGGAGACTGTAATTTTCTGCTATCAAAAAAAACAGGAATTATATAACTTATATTTCAAATAAGGCTAAGAATATTGGAGTATCAGACATCGTATACTTTTGGAACTCCACATTTCCTATAAAGTTTTCCCGTAATAAATTGAAACTAGCAAAATCCTAATACTCCACAGAGGTAAACACACACTACATACATTTTACTCTATTACAAGTGAATTTGTGCTGTGTGTGTAGAATTCAATTTTATACATGTTTTATACATTTTAAGATGATCATTCATGTATTCTCTTTCTGGGTTAGCCAAAATTACCTATCTATCTATCTATCTATCTATCTATCTGTCATCTATCTATAATCCATCTATCTACGTATCTATCATCTATTATCAAATATAAGCTGCTTTTAGGGAAAATGCTTTTCATTTTTCTTGTTTTTTTTTTTTTAATCTTTCTATAGTTTTATTTCTGACGAAAATGAAAATGCCATCAACGGAACAACAGCGAGAGACCTCATTTATCTTAAAAAGGGAAATCCGGCCTTCCATAAGGTTGGACCAGTAGGCTTGATGTGTGATAGATCAAAGCAAGCAGGCAACAAACCTAAACAGAAACAAATTAAAAAAAAAAAAAAAACAGCCCGCAATGTTAATGTCTAGCTGTGTGATATTTGTTTCAGGTTTAGTAGACTCTTTCTGCACATGAAGAACTGAAGTTTTCTTACTATATACTAGAACTCAGTATTAGTATACATTTCCCTCAAGTTCTTAAAACACCTGAAACTTATTTTGACAAGTTGCTGACATTTTCCATGAGTGTTTCTTCTGACCTAAAATATGCCTTAAATGCCCACAAATTTAAGTTTGTTCTCAGAAGCAGAGGAACTTGTCTTTCCAACCTAGGTCAATAAAACAATAAAGTTATCATATAGATGTGAGCACCGTCCACCACCTCTGCATCAGCAGAATTATTCAAGGGATGAGAACAGCTCATTCCCATCTTCTTTAAAGCAGGTGTTTGGGGCACCTGCGTGGTTCAGTTGGCTAAGCATCTAAGTCTTGGTTTTGGCTCAGGTCATGATCTCACTCTGCCTGGGGTCAGGTCTGTGTCAGGCAGAGCCTGCTTGGGGATTCTCTCGCTCCTTCTCTCTCTGCCCCCCCCCTTCTTGCGTGCTCTCTATCTCTCTCTCAAAATAAATAAATTTTAAAAATAAATTTAAAAAAAAAGCAGATGTTCAGGTGTGGGCCAAACTCTCCTGTTTGTTGCTAAAATGTGAAGGGTGTAGGTCTGCTTGTACCTACTGGGGAAAAACACAACATTTATAAGTAGAGGGTTAGAGATAAAACAATTTCACAATTCTGTTTACTGGAAAATTAAGCAGACAATAAAGAAACAGGACAAAAGCAACCATTTAAATGTTTTCTAGGACTCCTGGTAAACACAAATTTCCATTTACTAAAAATTTAAATTATACATTAAGCATAGCTTAAGTGGCAGTCCCCCTCAATTCTCAGCAGACACATAATGCATCCTGATAATTACCTCTTTGTAACAGAGTAAATGCACCTGGTTTCAGTCTGAATAGTTTTATGGATATGTCTTGCAGTGAGAAAAAGAATATGCAATGCTTTTTTGGAACCCTGGCTTCTTGGATGATGAACAGAAAAGCTCAATTCCACATCTTCACCCATGACCACTTCTAAAACCAGTCCTGATTCAAAGACAAAAACAAATCCTAGACTCTTTCTAATAGTTAAATTTGAGCAAATTTTAATAGTGAGTCTGATCAGTGTTACAAGAAGGCATTTCTCTTGTTTTGTGTACCCTTACAAAACACAAAATGTTCTTTCTTTAATAACCTAAATATCTTCGCACGACAGTTTATCTTTTACTTTCCAGGAAGAGAAAATGTGAATAGCATGTAGAAAAAGCTTCCGTCACAGTTAGCAACTAATTTTCCCCAATCCTTAATATCCAATATGAGTGCTAATTTTTAAGTTTATTTTGAGGGAGAGAGAGCACGAGCAGAGGAGGGGCAGAGAGAGGGTGAGAGAGAGAATCCCAAGCAGGCTCCACACCATCAGCTCAGAGCACACTTGGTGCTCAAATCCTCGAACCATGAGATCATGACCTGAGCTGAAACCAAAAGTCAGACACCAACTTGAGCCACTCAGGTGCCCCGAGTATTAATTTTTAAATAAAAGTTGAATACAAACATGTAAAAGGTCTGAAGCAATTTCAGGAATATGGAAAGCTTAAAGTAATATAGTAGGTTGGGAAAATATCTTGATCTCAGTGAGTGGCAAAATGTTCAGGATCATGAACTTGAATTTAAACAGGGCACGTTTGGTGCAAATGAGGTGAAGAGGTTTACAGTGTACAACAAACAGAAGAGTCTCTAGATCTGGAGTGCTCTCTTCCAGTACCTCGACAAATGGCTCAGGTGAGATCTCTGTGCATTCATTGGGGTAAGAATATTTTGCAAGGCAGGTATATGACTGGATACTTGAGACGAATAAGAGGCATACAATTATCATTGAGTTATGAGCCACTAATCAGAACATCTTCAGTGTAGAAGGTGATACAGGAAGATTGTAGGTTGTGGAAAGGAAAGGGATACACAATTTTTACTCCTAGTCTTCTGTGAATCTCCCTATTCTGGGCAGGGAGGAACACATTAACACCATGAAATCCGAACCTGGATTCCAGGGTGTCTGAGACTGAGAAAAAAGCCACAGTGTGAGTGGTCATCAGATTCCGTCCCCCAGGGGGCAACACTATTGCAGGGAGAGATGGAAGAGAGAGAATGATGACTAGGCAGAATGGATATATTTAGAAAGGGGAAAAAAAGTACAATTATGAGCAGCACAGAGATATTCTTATGAGAAGAAGAACCTATATGCATGGAAGCTTGTAAAAATAGTTTTTATAAAACCTATAAGAAAAAAGGAACCCATATTCAAACCTGAATTAGTCTTCATTACATTTTGAGGCAGATTACTAAGGTGTTCAAGGATGAGGAATTTTAGGGGCGCCTGGGTGGCTCAGTCCATTAGGCGTCCAACTTCAGCTCAGGTCATGATCTCACGGCTCATGGGTTTGAACCCCGCGTCAGGCTCTGTGCTGACAGCTTGGAGGCTGGAACCTGCTTTAGATTCTGTGTCTTCCTGTCTCTCTCTGCCCCTCCCCTGCTCACGTTCTGTCTCTCACTCTCTATCAAAAATAAATAAACATAAAAAAATGTAAGGATGAGGAATTTTAAACCATAGATACATATATACTTGAATTCAAATCTCTTTTCATGACCCATCATCCCTTGTATGTTGTGAACAACCTACTTTAGAGAGTTGTGTCGATTTGGGAAATATATTGCAAGATATAACTTTGATAACACCCTCACAATCCCCTTTCTATTTTCAAATTTCCTTTCAAATGTACTCTTATCTCATATACCATATCTGAAATATCACCATAGATTTTCTTTTTATTTATTTATTTTTTAAAAATTTTAGTTAGTTAACATATAGTATATCAATGGTTTCAGGAGTAGAATTCAGTGATTCATCACTTACATATAACACCCAGTGTTCATCCAAACAAGTGCCCTCCTTAATGCCCGTCACCCATTTAGCCCATCCCCACCCACCCACATTCCTCCATCAACCCTCAGTTTAGTCTCCATTGTAAAGAGACTTTTATGGTTTGTTTCCCTCTCTCTTTTATTTCCCCTTCCTAAATGTTCATCTATTTTGTTTCTTCAATTCCACATATGAGTGAAATCTCATGGTGTTTGTCTTTCTCTGCCTGGCTTAGCATAATACACTGTAGCTCCATCCACATCATTGTGAATGGCAAGATTTCATATTTTTGGATCACTGAGTAATATTCCATAGATTCTCTATACATGATAAAGATTAAAACATGTGCATTTCCCCCAAAGTCTCCCAGATGTTACTAGGAATGTTTAACTTAAGTACACATACTGGGACTAAGAGTAAATTTTGCATTAAGACCAGAAAAGTTTTACTGAGAAGTTAAAGGGCTTAATATTTGAGGAGCATATTCTTCTGACTTCAGAAAGAGATTCTGAAAAAGTAAGAGAGGGAGAAAAATTGTAGTCAATACAGAAACAGAGGAGAGAGAAAGACTAATGCGTATACAGTGTCATCAAATGAGGTTTTTGCACATAGAAAAAAAGGGGTGATATTAATATAAAGGTCAAGGAAATGTATGTAGACCTGTATTCATTCATTCATTCATTCATTCATTCATTCATGCAATAATTAATTTGTTCATTTAGCAAACATTTATTGAGGAGCTAGTATGTTCCAGGCACTAGAGGGACCACAGTGCGTAGTGTATGGTGTGAATGAAAAGACACTGTCCTGCCTTACCGAACTTAAAATGTACCAGACATCAAAAAAATTCAATAGTACAAAGATAACTACTTGGTTACAGTTGTGATGTGCTGTATGAGACAAACAACAAGAAGGAAATGTGCAGTTAGAATTCATGATGGGATTCTCATATGGGGGACAAGTCGTCTTGTGAGGGGGAGAGAGACATGCCCACGTACAATAGATTCTTCCAGTGAGGTTTTATCAGAGGGAATTAGTGTTATTCCCCAAAGTCAATTAAGTCAGTATTCCTCAAGAACTGTACAGACTCCTGATTTATGAAACTGTTGCTTCTGGGATTATTCTCAATTGTAGGATTTTGTTCTTAGTACCTAGTTTGTGTCTAATTGCCCCAAGGTTTGAACAGGTTACAATTAAATATATGTATATATACATATACACTTAAATATATACACTTAAATATACACTTAAATATATGTATATATACATAGTTATGTACATTTTTGTAATGAAGTGTTGAACGTATTATTCTTTTTTTTAATGTTTGTTTACTTTTGAGAGAGAGAGAGACAGAGAGAGAGCAGGGGAAGAGCAGAGAGAGAGGGAGTCACAGAATCTGAAATGGGGCCCAGGCTTTCAACTGTCAGCACAGAGCCTGAAGAGTGGCTCAAAACCATGAACCATGAAATCATGACCTGAGTCTAAGTCAGACACTTAACCAATTGAGCCACCTAGGTGTCCCATGAATGTATTATTCTTAATTTTTAAAAACAATATAGATGAAGGAAGAATTCTTTTTGTTCTTCTCTTCACCATCACAGACCCCTCCAAAAGAAGCTATTACTGTTATCAATTTAGCATATATTTAAACACTAAGTGATATTTTTATATGATTAAATTGTTTTATAAAAAGCATTATCAAATGTGTGTGTGTGTGTGTGTGTGTGTGTTAGTATCTCTTGCTTAAGCCTTGTGAGTACCTATCAACCTGGATCTTGTTTTAAATTTTATTTTTACATTTTATTTTATTTTTTTGAGAGACAGAGAGAGACAGAGCATAAGCAGAGGAGAGGGAGACACAAACTCTGACTTGTCAGCACAGAGCCTGATGTATGGCTCGAACCCATGAATATGAGATCATGACCTGAGCCAAAGTCAGATGCTGAATCAAATGAGCCACCCAGGTGTCCCCTGGGTCATTTTTCTAAACCATAGAATACTCCACTCCTAACTCATTTAACTATTTCCCCATTGACAGCCAGTTCATTTTTCTTTTATTATTTTCTCTCAAACATTGCTGAAATGAAAATTCTCATTCACATCTCTGTGTTCATAAAAAAGCATCAGAGCATAAAACTAGGGCCGTGCTAAGAATTGGAATTTCTGGGTTAAGAGTAGGTACATTTAAAAAAAAATGTTTTTTAATGTTTATTTTTGAGAGAGATAGAGCATGAGTGGGGGGAGGGGCAGGGAGATAGAGGGAGACACAGAAACTGAAACAGGCGCCAGGCTCTGAGCTGTCAGCACAGAGCCCAAGGCAGGGCTCAAACCCGTGAACCGTGAGATTATGACCTGAGCCAAAGTCGGTTACTTAACTGACTGAGCCACCCAGGCACCCCAAGAGTAGGTACATTTTATGTTGACACAACCAAAAGAGCTGACAAAATACTATACAATACTGATTTACATTATGATATCTTGTATATGAAACGTGGGTTCTCAAATTCATCAACATGCAGCCTTATCAAGCTTTCTAACTTTGATAAGGTGAGGAGCACTCTGTGCTTCACTGGACCACCTTTGGTGATGAAAGTGACTGGCTGGCAGGTAACCATCTCATCGGCCCCACCTCCTGTATTTCCTTTGAAGAATGAGTTGGATTAGTGCCTGGCGAATCTGCTTTGTCTTAACACTGTAGATGATGGGGTTGAGCACAGGAGGAACCAGGAGATAGACGTTGGCCAAAGTAGATGGACAGCAGGTGCAGCGTGCTTCCTGAAGCGGTGCACCAGAGCCACGCTGATCATGGGCACGTAGTACACAAGCACCGCACACATATGTGAAACACATGTGTTGAGGGCCTTCCGCCTCCCCAGAGGTAATGCCCAGCACAGTGTAGAGGATCAACACATAAGAGAGGATGATGAGCAGTGAGTCCAGCCCAAAAGTGGAAATAATGCAGAGCCCCAGGATGCTGTTGGGACGTGTATCCCCACAGGGCAGCTGGATTAGATCTAAGTGAAGGCAGTAGGAGAGGGAGAGGACGTTGTGGCCACAGAAGGGCACACGCTTCAGGAGGAAGGGCAGTGGGGACATGAGCATCACACTCTTCAATCCAAGTGCAGCACCAGTACCAGCAGTAAGGGGCCCTGTCAGGATGGCGGTGTACCTCAGTGGGTTGTAGATGGCCAGAAAGCGGTCCACCGACACGGCCAGCAGAACTCCTGACTCCGTGATGAAAAATGAATGTATGGAGAACATCTGCAACAGGCAGGCTTCAAAGCAGATCTCATTGGCACCAAAAAGGAAGATGCCCAACAGAGTGGGCTGTGTAGAAGCAGAGACACCAAGCTCTGCAAAGGCCAGCATAGCTAGGAAAAGGTACATCGGCTGGTGCAGAATGGTGTTTTTCCTGATCACTGCCAGGATTGGGCTATTGCCCATAAGGGCCACCAGGTATATGGAGCAGAATAGGAAGAAAAACCAAGGGTGCAGGGCCTCCAGACCAGGGAGGCCAGTCAGCAGGAAATATTTGGGGATGAATTGACTGCTGTTGAACATTTTCCTATGTCTGGAGTCCAGGGACTTTGACCGAGGCAGGTGCCAGAGATACAACCTGGGGTGAGACACATAAAGGTTATTGGAGGTTGGAAACCTGAGATTTCCTCTGCCTTGTAGGATCTGCCAACTCATGTCTCTCCTCCCATTCATGACCAGTACCTTTTGGTCTTCGATGATAAACAAAAATATGGAGTCATGCTTGCAAATAGGTATAGTTCCAGAATAAGGGAATCTGGTAGAGTATTTTAGCATCATATTTAAAACTGATCTATAGTGGGTTCACTGAGTATATCTGATGGGAACTGAATGTTTTCCATGTCTCCATCAAGAGAGGGTATTGTGTAGTTTTAAAAAGACATTATCGGGGCGCCTGGGTGGCGCAGTCCGTTAAGCGTCCGACTTCAGCCAGGTCACGATCTCGCGGTCCGTGAGTTTGAGCCCCGCGTCAGGCTCTGGGCTGATGGCTCAGAGCCTGGAGCCTGTTTCCGATTCTGTGTCTCCCTCTCTCTCTGCCCCTCCCCCGTTCATGCTCTGTTTCTCTCTGTCCCAAAAATAAATAAACGTTGAAAAAAATTAAAAAAAAAAAAAGACATTATCATAAGGACACTAACACAATGAAAGCTGTAATCTACCAGACATTCTATAAATTCCCTATTAGAAGATGTTGGATTTTAAGGAGCCAATGGGGATGGGGGTTAATAAAATTACTTCAATGTTGGCATAAAATCGATCAAGAGATACAGCTACTAAATGCCCATCTCTGCTACTCCAAGTAGCATCGAAGACTGCTCTTCCCTGGAGACACAGACTTATCTAGTTTTACTGGATAAAACATCTCTAAATTGGGCTCAGTTCTCTATGTTCCTTCTTCAACCTCCCGGATGATCCCTTTGGCTCTTATAAACAGTAGGAGAAAGCACAGAAAAAGTCAGTGTTTTTAAGGTTAATGAAAAGAACCCACTGGAATTTCTATTAATGGAAAGAAGCATTCTGCCCATTGGAGAATTCCCCTCCCATTGTCAATCCACACATGACAGCATGGTTAATCAATACTTACTATGTCAATGGAAACGACGGGCAGTAGTCCTGGAGCATGGTCCCTTCAGATCATATTTCTGAAACTGCACATATAAAAACAAAAATATTTATACATGATGGCCTACCTCAATAGTGCTGATATCTTGTGAAACCCTGTCTGGGAAGGCAACATGCATCTCTTTACACTATCCAAAAGATGTATCTGTTGAGAGAGGCAGAGACCTCTACATACCAAGAAGAGGTATCTATGAGAAGACTTCTGACCTCAGGATGAAATATCAGTTTAAAATCTATGTGTTAGAAAGAAAAATGAGAGAGGAAGAAAATGATATCTCTCTCATCAAGTATAGAAACCCAGATCTTATTCCCCACTGGAAGCAAACGCAAAAACATGACATGGGCAGAAATGTATAGGCAATGAGGAAGTTAGAGATACTGAGTGATGGGATATGTTTGAGTCTGTAAGCCATGTTTTTAAATTCCTGATTTCTACTTTCAAGTGAGCTCTATGTTTAAATATGTAAAATGGAAATAGTCATACACTAGATAAAAAAATTAAGGGGACTAAACATAATAATGTATATGAAAGAGTCTTATAGGGGCGCCTGGGTGGCTCAGTCGGTTGAGCGTCCGACTTCGGCTCAGGTCATGATCTCATGGTCCGTGGGTTCGAGCCCCGCGTCGGGCTCTATGCTGATAGCTCAGAGCCTGGAGCCTGGTTCGGATTCTGTGTCTCCCTCTTTCTCTGACCCTCCCCTGTTCATGCTCTCTCTCTGTCTCAAAAATAAATAAAATGTTAAAAAAAATTTTTTTTAAATAAAAAAAAATAAAATAAAAGAGTCTTATAAAGTACCCAGTAATCATCAGCTATAAGAAAGTAATACTGGCCATTGTGGAGGGCATTGGCTCTTTGGTGAAGAGCCATGGCTTCTCTCTGAGGGCTAGACTTCAGTGATGACATAAGGTGTTCCTTGATCAGGAACATTTTATGCTGCTGCTACTCTGAGCCTGACCGCTTTTCTAATTAGTATATTGTCCCTTTCATCTTGACCTTCCATTCCTCAATTCCGCATATTAACAGTCTAAGTCATTTACTTCCTTTTATAGTGCATAAGATTCTGATATGTTTTTAGCAGTCCCTTGGATTACTTAGAGTTCAGTATTCACTTAAAATTGTGTGCCTTATTTATTGCTCCCAGTTTGTTCCTGTTATGTATTTTGGAATTTCGGAGCAGTGTGCATAAAAGATAGGGTTGCAGACTATGGAACCAGATTGCCTTGGTGGGAATCCTGACTCAGTCATGATCCGAGGGGCTCTCCATTCCCTACCTGTAAAGCAGAGAATCACTATAATATGTAGCCACAGGCTTGTTTGAAGCTTAAACAAATGAGCCTGTATGGACCAGTTAGCATAAAATACACTTTCAGTAATTGTTACTATTGCAGGTGAAATGATAATAATCGTGTCAATGAAAGTCAGGCTTTTAATTTTTATATAATCATTTTTCACTCATACCTTTCTCTCTCCATCTTTATGGATAACATTCTTTTTCTTTTCTTTTTATTTGCAATTAAGCAATTTCTTAATTGCCTAAGATTTTCTAGATTGAAGAAATCAACTTTGTATCTTTATGCCTGCCTTTTTACATTGAGTCATTATAGGTGTCTGGAATGCCTCGGAGACATCATTTACTCCTTCTTCCTTATCCATCAGGGACGCTGCATGTCACCCATATTTTAAAAGCCTGCTGCTTGGCCAGAAAGAATTGGCACGAGATTT
This sequence comes from Herpailurus yagouaroundi, assembly GCF_014898765.1. Taxonomy (NCBI): domain Eukaryota; kingdom Metazoa; phylum Chordata; class Mammalia; order Carnivora; family Felidae; genus Herpailurus; species Herpailurus yagouaroundi. The sequence continues at coordinate 1,504,486 of NW_024412472.1, forward strand.
TCAGTGTGCTAGACAGAAAAAATATGCAGCCGAGAATCCTTTATCCAGCAAGTCTGTCATTTAGAATAGAAGGAGAGATAAAGGTCTTCCCAAACAAACAAAAACTGAAGGAATTTGTCACCACTAAACCAGCCCTACAAGAGATCCTAAGGGGGACCCTGTGAGACAAAGTACCAGAGACATCACTACAAGCATAAAACATACAGACATCACAATGACTCTAAACCCATATCTTTCTATAATAACACTGAATGTAAGTGGATTAAATGTGCCAACCAAAAGACATAGGGTATCAGAATGGATAAAAAAACAAGACCCATCTATTTGCTGTCTACAAGAGACTCATTTTTTTTTCAACGTTTTGTTTATTTTTGGGACAGAGAGAGACAGAGCATGAACAGGGGAGGGGCAGAGAGAGAGGGAGACACAGAATCGGAAACAGGCTCCAGGCTCTGAGCCATCAGCCCAGAGCCTGATGCGGGGCTCGAACTCACGGACCGCGAGATCGTGACCTGGCTGAAGTCGGACGCCTAACCGACTGCGCCACCCAGGCGCCCCAAGAGACTCATTTTAGACATGAGGACACCTTTAGATTGAGAGTGAGGGGATGGAGAACTATTTATCATGCTACTGGAAGTTAAAAGCCTGCTGCTTTCCACAAGTACCTGTGAGCATTAAAAACAAACAAACGGGCGCCTGGGTGGCTCAGTCAGTTAAGCATCTGACTTTGGCTCAGGTCATGATCTTGTGGCTCATGAGTTCAAGCCCCATGTAGACCTCTGTGCTGACAGCTCAGACCCTGGAGCCTGCTTTGGATTCTGTGTCTCATTCCCCCCACTCCGGCTCTGCCCCTCCCCTGCTCATGCTCTGTGTCTCTCTATCTCTCAGTAATAAATAAACGTTAAAAAAATTCAAACAAACAAACAAACAATGTTTGCCTGAGAAGTGAGCCCCTGTGTAGAACTGCCAGTATGGAGTATCACCCACCACCTCAAAGGAAGCCCATGAAGCCTGAGAGAGAATATGCCTGTGTGTGGTACTGGCTGTGGGAAGTGAGAGTGGTCTGAGGTCCAGCCTACACTTTGGGTTTGTCGTCTTCATTGTCTGTTGGCCAGTGTATTAATTTTGGAGACACCAAGAAAAAAAGGGAAAGAACCTGATTCTAAAATGCATGGGATCCCCCTGGCACTTCAAAATGGTCTGGTGGAGAGGGAGTCAGTGGCATCTGAACATCATCCATCGGTGTGAATTAGTAAGAGGAACAGTGATTTTTGCTGCCCAGCTACTGTTGAAGATGAAAGGAAAAGTCTTCGTATCCCGTATGTTCACCCTCTTTGAATGGCATGCTTCTTAGTGCTGATAAAACTCCAGTGAGACCTAGCTTCTTGACTTGACTGGTCTGTAAATCCTGACACACCCTAACATGTCTTTTCCCTCATGGTCATTCCTGTGCTTTTTTTGTTGTTGTTCTGTTTGTTTTTTTTTTTTTTGTTGTTACTGTTTACTTTCCATGCCTGTTTTTCCTTTCTTAAACACTTCAGCATTTAGTACAACTAAAAATCACATTTTAGAACAAATACAACCTGCACCGCTGTTGTATAACATCTGGCTCAGATGTCAGTCCTGGGATGTCTTCCTCATGCCAGGTATGTGGTTAATCACTTTCTGCACTAGCACCTCTCTCTACTCTAGCACTCAGTCCCATATATTGCTGTTTCGTTGTTTGTTAGTCTTCCAAGGAAGACTTAGGGCCTGTATTTTGAGCATGTCCCCAGGGCTTTATAAAAGGGAAGGGATAAAGGGAGGGAGGGAACAGGAAAGAAGGTGCATGTTGATGTATGGTGATATATTCCAGGCTGGGAGCTTAGGGCAGGAAGTAGTGGAAGAACTTTGTCTTCTTCTATCGAATGAGAGTCTCTCTGAAGACAAAAATAATGTAATATCCTTTTGCTTCATTGTAGATGAAGAGCTGTTATTATAGGAGGTCTGAGGTCCATGCTGATGAGTGAGGTGTGTGGGTTGAGTGGGAAATATGAGGACAGGCTAAAGCAGGTCTTATCCTGAGAATACTCAAAGTGACCCACTCTTATACATTTTACAGCTTGAGAGAGTGAGAAGTTGGCATTTCAAGTGACTTGCCAAGTCTTGCTGGCAAAACTGCAGTTAAAGAGGAGAGCGAGGAAGCCTGGACAAAAGCCACACAAGGAAGCCAGTGATAAATGGGTTGGGCATGGGGATGAGTCAGCCAGAAGAGGGTGAAGGACTGTGAAAACCACAGGTCACCAAGGAGCTAGGGTTGAGAGGGACCAGGCCCCACAGGTTATGTGGCTGCCTGCATGGGACGGAGGGGACAAGGACCATTGGTGTGGAAAGTGAAAGAGAGGAGGGTAAATGGCCCTAAGCAACACAGATTTAAAAAGAGAATTAAATATCTAGTTTAAAAAGATTGGATTTGGAGACAAAATGGCGGTTTCCCTGTCCCAGATTTCCTGAATTAACAGAGAGGAGTTGAGTAAAATAGACTCAAGTGTTTCTCTGCCATAGTGAGGGTTTCTGGATAAAAGTCTGCATCCTGCCTGGAGGGCAGGGGTCTATCATGGCAGGAGGAAAGGGGAACAGAAAGCCTGTACTGGAAAGGAGATGCATCTCTGAAAGAAAACCCCGGGTTCAGATCACCTGAACAGATTTCCCGTTCTCCTGATCCCACAGGCTGGACTTCAGGCCAACCCCGCTCCTCTCCTATAAAAACCCACCTGCCCTTCAAGGTGGCAGGTCTCAGGCCAGATCTCTACCTCACTACCTGGAAACAGGGGCTGACTGGCCTTCTTCTTTATCGTGACTTCAGAATTAGCCTTCTCCTTCCCCCAGTTTTGCCAGTCAGTCCCCTGGGGGACACAGGTAAACCAGCTTCAGAATGTGCTGCTTCCAGGCCTACAGAAGTAATTAAGCCAAGAGCAGAGGATCCCAGGGGATGCTGTCTGGGGAACCTTAAGTCAAACTCAGAAAATATAGAACAAGATGGTGCATGCATGTGTGGATGTGTAAACTTACACGTCCATGTGAGCATTCTTTTATGTGCATTTGCGAGTGTGTAAATTTATGTAAATGTGCATATGAACACATGCCTGTGTGTGCATATGTGTGTAGATGTATGCGTAACCATGCTGCTTGTTTGAGAATTTTGTTTGCAAGTTTGCATGAATCTATGAGCATGTGTCCACAAATATAATTGAATGTATATTCACGTAGGTGGTGATATGACATAGGTATGTCTTTAAGTCATTAACCCAAGGAAAGAACCTCCAGATCTGAGAAAAAAGGTGCAATTAATTGAGTGTAGATTCATGTCTGTATATGTGCATGAGTGTATTGCATTTCTCTCTAATCTTATGTATTTGTATGACAGTATATGTTTGCTTAAAGAGTCATCTAAAATACTCTTATAATTGTCTTATATCCTAATCCTTATTAGTCAGTGACATTCCTGTGTCCTGTAGGGACAGGAGAAATTGCCTTATGCTGAAACTGGCAAAGTATGATCTAAGCAGCCCTTGGAATTTGCACCTTGTACTAAGATCTGGCAGTTCTTTTGTTAGGTTAGTGGCTCAAGGACATACTTCTGTCAGTTCGTTATACTACCTACAGGTCTGACACACTCTTGGCCCCAATTTTTCTCATTCTGGTTATAAATTAGGCTTTGATGCCTCTCCTCAACTTAGTTCTGTCCCAGACTATGAAATGGACAAAAAAAGCAACATTGGAAAGTTCCTCTTAGATCTAAAAATAAAGTTATCCCCGGTGAATGTGTATAGCAGAAATATTATATTTTGATGAATTGTGGCCAACTCTGAGGTTAATCCAAAAAATGTGAAGTGATGATTCAACTTCCCGAATCATCAGAGTAACTTATCACCAATGACATCATTGTACAATTAAAGTTCTACCAAATAAGTAGAGGAGAAAACATAAAAATCACTCTGAACATGCAAACATTTGAGTAAAAAATATAATCATTCTTTTTAATGTAAGAAAGTAGTGGATATATATTTGTATGTGTATACATAAGTAGTAATAAGCATCAACTTTTTTTTATTTTAACATTAGAGTTAATTCATGATGTACCATCAAACTAAGATAGGTAAACAGAACTTGTTTTGTGGTATGAAGGCTCTAAAAAGAAGGTTTCACTCATTCCTCATTTGGAGTTGCTCTAATCCATTCCCAACGTCTCACTGTGTCTTCCCCAGTGAAACCACCTTGAGGATGGCCCTGCAGATCTGCTGGGTCTTGATGCTATAGAACAGGGTTCATCAGGGGTGGGAAGAGCACAGAGACAGTGCCCATGAAGATGTGCACCAAGGGTGAGGTGTGGTGCCCAAACCTGTGCACAACAGACAGGCCTAGCACAGGCACATAGAAGCAGAGCACGGCCAGGATGTGTGAGACACAGGTGTTGAGGGCCTTGAGCCTCTCCCCGGCAGAGGCGATGGCCAGCACAGTGTGGACGATGATAGTGTAGGAGAGCAGGATGAAAAGGACATCGGAGCCCATGGCCAGCATGATGATGCACAGCCCATAGAGTCTGTTGAAACATGTGTCAGAGCAGGCCAGGAGGACCATGTCCTGGTGAAGGCAGTAGGCATGGGACAGTGCCCCGGGGCGACAGTAGTCAAACTTCCGTAGGTGCAGTGAGGGTGCCGCAGTGATGGCAGCACTCCGCACGCTCAGCACAGCCTCGGCCAGTGGCACACAAGAACCTGTGAGCACTGATGCATAGCGCGGTGGGAATCGGATGACCACTGGGCAGTCCAGAGCCATGGCGAAGAGCACCACTGACTCCATGAAGGAGAAGGAGTGTAGAAAGTGTTGCTGCAGAACACAGGGCACCAGGCCCACCATCCGGGCATCAAACCACAGCACACCCAGCACTGAGGGCAGCGTGGACATGCACAGGCCCAAGGCTGTCACAGCCAGGATGGCCAAGAAGTAGTACATGGGCTGGTGGAGAGAAGGCTCAGTTCGTACCAGATGCAAGATGGTAGCATTACCTACGAGAGCACATCCTACAAAAATGGGTAGTGAGATCCAGTGGTGAGCCCATTCCAGGCCTGGGAAGCCAGTCAACAGGAACGTGGAGAAGCTCACGTTGGCATTTGGTAGGGTGGATATCCTCATTCTCAAGAAGTCTATTCGCTCTAGGAAAAGAGGGTAGTACTTTGAAGGTTACTAGATCGTTACCATGAGCACCTCTGCTATCACTGGACACCAGTCCCCTGCTGGTGTGGGCTCAATGACCTCTGGCCTCTGCATGCCGTGGACTCAATGACCTCTCAATTCACCAATGCCCACACAAACAGCTTGTCCTTTTCATGCTTCCTCCCTTCTTTCTCTTCTTCCCATTCATCCCTCTACTTACCTCAGTGACAGTAAGCCTCGACAAGGGTTTTCTCTGCTTTTGTTCTTAACCACTAGTGAAAGATAAGGTTGGGTTTTTTTTTTTTTAACTTAGAAAAATCTAGCGCTCCACCTTAATAGAATGCTGAGATACTCTGAAACTCTGTTACTCCTAAGTTGTCTTATGTGTCTGACCTTACCCCTTTGAGATTTTCCTGTAGAAGAAATTATATATAATTTTTCTAAGCAGATTGAGAACGCCTTAGAGAGTTTCCTCATCCAGTCTGCTCTCCAGTTTATCTCCTTATTGTCATTATGAGATCCTCTGCACATATCCCTTTGATCGAGAGAAAAGTTATCCTGCTTCCCTCCACACCCAATCTCTCTCAAAGAACCCAGGACTAGCTCTCTAGTACCTTATGCTTCAAACATCTAATGTCCCTGGGAAGTCACGCTCATTCATCCTATATAGTCTACCTCTTTAAAGCTGCTTCCTTTACTATAATTCCTGGAATTTCTTTATTTTCGAATCTAAATTCAGAGTCCACTGACATTCCTTTTCCTTCCTTCCTTCCTTCCTTCCTTCCTTCCTTCCTTCCTTCCTTCGTTTTAATGTTCATTTTTGAGAGAGACAGTGTGCAGGTATGTGTGAGTGGGTGAGAGACAGAGAGAGAGGGGGACAGAAGATTCAAAGCAGGCTCAATGCTGAGAGTAGAGAGCCCGATGCAGGGCTTGATCCCACAAACCATTAGATCATGACCTCAGCTGAAGTCAGATGCTTAACCGACTGAGCCACCCAGGCACCCTTTTTTCTTTCTTTCTTTCTTTCTTTCTTTCTTTCTTTCTTTCTTTCTTTCTTTCTTTCTTTCTTTCTTCTCTGTGTTTTTAAAGGTACCTGTCCTCAGAAATCAAGCTGGAGACCTGACACAACTTTAATAAATCAGGGCAACTTATTAGAGTGTATTTCCCAAGTAGGTATTGCAAAAAATGCATGTCAGTAAGTGTACCTTGAAACAGAAGCAATAATGACAAAGCTTGTTCTTTGCTTAAATTAGTTTATTAAAAACCAAAAATAGGGATACCTGGAGAGGTGCTCACAAGACAAGCCCTGCTATCCTGGATCTCCGTGTCTGATACAACATTTGCTTCTGCATCCTCATCAGTAAAGTAATGATAATGATATTTCCTAATTAAAGAATGGATGTGTTTTTATTTGCACATGATTTATATAAAATTTAGCACCAAGTCTGGAATATAATAAACAATAAATGTATTTGTTGTTGTCAAAGCACTGATTTTCTTGTATTCTTCCCCTACAGTTTTTACTCTTTATCTCTTCCTGTTATGAAAAAATTAACTCCATCCCCTCTTTAATATGACAGTGCTTTAGACCTTGGCATAAGTGCCATGTGCCTTTGGAAGATTGGGGAACTACTGACAGTCAAACAGACTGAGGGAGTAATTGGGGCAAAGTGATAAAAGGGGATACTGAGGAATAGATCACAACACATACCGAGGGACAGATAGGATGAAGCTGAGGAACGGGGGAAGGTATAATGAGGGTCAACTAGAGGAAGGAAGAGAGACAGTGAAATTGTGGCCTTAATAAGAATATGCTGAGGGAGACCCATAGTTCAGGAAGCAGAGGAGGCTGGAAGAGGAGGAAATGGATGAAGAAGGACAGGGTGTGGTGAACACTGGTGAGGAAGATGTTGAAGGACAGGAAAGGGTCAGCTGGGTGTCAGGGAGAAAGGAGCTTGTGTGACTTTGAGGAAGAACCTGAGAAACACAAGATGAGGGCATGTGAGGCAGACCTGGGAGGACAGATGAGCTGGAAGATGGTGAAGCTGAAGTCAGAGAGAGGTTTCTGGAAGGCTGAAAGGAGGGAAACTGCCAGACAGACACAGACCGAGAACTGGGGAGAGGTCAGGGCCTGAGGGACAGCGAAGGGGAAAACCAAGGGCTAAACTGATAGGAAGCTTAGAGACTGAGGGAGGATTGGAGGGGGGAGGAAGAGAGGGAGAACAGAGAGGGGTAGGGGCAGAGTTGAGCAGAAGAGGGGAATTGAGGAGAAGGAAAAAAATCTCCTGTGAGACAACTTGAGAGAGAGGCTAGGCAACAGAGAGGCTGGAGATGGGGGATGTGATCAGACACTGAGGCACTGACATGGAAAAACGTGAGGAACGGAGGGATGGGAAGGCACCCGGGAATCTCCCACAGTTCTCTGTTCAGTCTTACCCTCTCAAGCCCACTGGGCAGTGAAGAATCTATGGACACCTGTGGCCCTCCAGACACAGTTCATTAGGCAGTACAGTGTGGTGATGAAGGAAGTAGCTCTGGAGTCAGATCTACATCCCAATCATAACTCCCCCATTTATTAACTCTGTAGTTGTGCCAGTTATTTGCTAAATCTCTGTTTCCTCACCTGAAAGAGTAGGCCAGTTACTCTCCCTGCTTTGTAGATTATAGAGCCATTTACAAGAAACTAAATGTGGTGCAGTTAGAACCATACACTCAACGGCTGTAGATTATTATCTGCCATTTCCAGCACTGCCTTCTTATTGGAAGATCTCCACAACAAGTATCTACCGTATGAGACCTATAGCTCTTCCCTTCATTTCTGCAGCAAGCTCTAAGGGAAGGTCAATCAGTGATCCAATAGTAGCGAGGAGTGAGAAGCTCAGGGTTGGGACTTTGAGCTCTTTAAGCAGTTTTTGAACAGCCAGCCACATGACTTGGGTGAAGTGACTGAATCCTTCTCCATGTTTGTCTTTTTCTGTGATGGAGAATTTTCACATGTTCCCTGCCTTCTTTCCAGGGAAACTATGTTGGGAGCCACATACATTGGGATAGAGTAGAGATTACGATCCATCCCTGCCATAATCCTGTATCACTCTAGTCCAAAGCCCAGCCCAGTGCTGGGGGAGGTCACCAAGAGGCCATGACTATAGGTTGACCTACAAGATGGACCCAGGTAATCCAAGGTTTCTGACCCTTCACTTCCAGCCTTGGAATGTGCATTCCACCTGCCTTCCCCACTCTCAGAAGCTGCTCCAAGGACACAGCCTTAAAAGAGTAAGGTGTTTTGAGCCCATCTGGATGGTGTACATGACCGAACCCAGTTAAGATTCTGGTGATGGGTGCAGAGAGCTACTTTTCTTGTGGTTCCCAACATATGCCTTGTATATAAATTCCCTTGCTTATTAAACCTGCCATCTACCAATCTGGAGGGGCCTGCCTCCTTCATTCTCTCCCTGCCCTCCATGTGCCAGGGCCAGTTTTACATTTTACCCAAGAAGCTGCTGTGTTTGCACACCAACCCCCAGTAACAAATTCTTGTCTGTCTTTCTAACCCAAAAGATCAAGGGGGAAATATCATGGAACAGTAGCTCTAACCACAGACTGGCCATAATCCTGGAAGCTGCCCTATCCCATTAACTCTCCTTGTAGACTTGCTAGATAAGAGATACTAGAAAGGTCACTGGGTTGGCTGCCTCTATCCACCTTCAACACCTTACTGGTCCCTTGTTGTCTGTGGCTTCTTTCCCCAACCCTGTAGTTCTTCTCATTTCCTGTCCCAGCCTCTTCTGATTAAATCAGGATGCTCTGCTGCAATGGCACTTATATGCCTCTCTGTCCTCCCTTGGGTCTTAGGCCCTCAGAGGAAACTATTTAGATGGCTGTAGACCTGCAGACACCGAAGAGGGATCAGTATCTTCCCAGAACTTAGTCCTTGGGCACACCATTTTTCTTTCATGGAAACTTAGCAACTCGCAAGTACCACCATGAGATATTTCGGCAGATCAGATGATTCTTCATTCTCTTCTCCCACTAGCTGCTATTGTTACAAGAAAATTTACTGGTTGACCCTTCTGTGGTTTTTTTTCCCAGTCTAGCTTCCCTTTGAGACTCTCTTTCCTGCTAGGTAGTTATTCCTGCTCATTCACTCAGCAAATATATAGACACTGAAATCTTTGGGACATATACTTAGATGCAACAATCAATAATACATAATCTCTGTCTGCTTTTGAGAAAATGATTGTGTTTTGTAGGAGGCGGACTTGAAAAGGACTAACTCTTCATGACAGAGTAACAAACCAAAAAGATTCACAGGAAATATAAGTATTTAACAGATATTCTTTACTCTTTCACTGGATCCAGCATTCCAGATAGGGAAGGAAACATACAAAGGCTCAGAATTGTCACAAAACAAGATATTATAAAATTATGTGAATTTCAGTGACCTGAAAAATGTGTTTCAGTTATATGAAAAATATGTACTTTACAAATAGAATGCTAGCTTTAAAGTCTTAAGAAGGCATTAGGATATTAAATGACATGATTGTAAAGAAATTTTTTGCACATGGGAGCGTAGAATTGGTGCTGGTAAATGGGTTGTGCAATTTATTGTCATTAGCATGAATATAACTTTGATGAGTCTTGTTTTGTTGGTTGGTTCTCATTTTTTATCTAAGAGGAAGGCATGGTAGCTGAAAACATAGACACTACACAGGTATAGAAATTCTATGTATAAACTTAGTACTAAAGAAGTTCATATCTATAGCATAGAAGTTAAGGAAGAACTAAGTAATTTTTTTTTTTTACTTGAACTTCCTTCAGCAAAACAGGCCCTTGTCCCAAATAGACTGACCCAATCTGGAGAGAAGGTCTGGCATAACCATCTAGGAAAATTATACAGAGTTGTAATTGGGTCTTGGTCTAGGATACAGGAGATATTTAACTAAGGAATGTTCCTTTCCTCTGGGAACCTCAAGCTCCTCATTTTAAAATGTCAAACACAAGAACATCTACTTCATAGCTTTGGTGTGAAAATTAAATAAAACACTGAGCATAAAAATTGTTAGCTTTCAGGGCACCTGGGTTTCTCAGTTGGTTAAGCATCTGACTTTGGCTCAGGTCACGATCTCACAGTTCATGGGTTCGAGCCCTGTGTCAGGCTCTGTGCTGAGGGAATCCTGAGGGATTCTGTGTCTCCCTCTCTGTCTGCCCCTCCCCTGCTCACACTCTGTCTCTTTGTCAAAAATAAATAAAATACATTGTTAGCTTTTATCATCATTGCCATCATCAACATAATCACACATACATACTCTTGTACTCTTTGTAAGACATTTTTTTCAGTTATAAAACTCAAATGTGGTGTTTTTTTTTGAAACTTTGGGTAATAAAAAGATGGAGAAATGCATAGAAAAAAGACATATATCATAGCTTTTTTCCTATGGATATAAATAGTTGTTGCACAGCAATTGCTTTTTACAGAAATATTTTAAATTTCTTAAATTTAATATTATGTTGAAAATAGTGCTCTCAGTATTTATGTATACTTTTTAATAGCCAACTAATATTTTATCAAATGAATATACTATAATTTATATAACATCCTCTTCCTAGATACTTGGGATGCTGTGAGGTTTTTTTTTTATCAAAATGAACAATGACACAATTAATGTGTAATATTCATTTATTTATTAATACAACAGATATTTATTGAGCACCAGTATAGGTGCTAAAGATAACTCTGTGACCACACAGAAAAAATAGGTCCTTGTCCTCAGGGAATGCAAATTTTTATTTACAATTATTTCAGTAGGATAGATTTCTAGAAGGGGTGCTTCTGAGACACAGAGTATGAATGCATTTAAGTCTTTCAAGGCATCTTGCTTTCTGTAAAAGACAAATCAATTTATGCTCTCACACCAGTGTATGAAAATCCCTTCTTTCCCATGTGCTTGTCAGCACAGATCTTGATTATGAACTCTTTTAATATTTGCTTATTAACAAGATTAAAATATGTTAATTTGAGTTTTAAGTTCCTATAAGATAGAAGTTTTCAACAATGTCATTATCTATATTTATTTCCTAATTGCAAAAAGAAAGATACTTAGTGGCCTGTTTGTTCATAAGTGGCAAAAATGGGACTCAAAGTCTAGTCCAAATCCAAATCCTATGTTCTTTATACCTCATTCTGCTAACAGGATCCACAGAAAACAAGTTTCCATTCCATATGGGGAAGCCCATTCTGAGTGTCAGAGCCAACATTCAGTAGTGTGGCCTCCCATGGAGACTTCAGTTAAAGCTCAGAATGGAACCTATGTTTAAGGAGCACTTGACTTTAGGACTGGAAAGACTCTAGTGCTCCATAGGGTCTCCCACGCCCAAACCACTGGGATTCCAATGGCCCTCTGCTCACACACACACATGCACACATACAACCCTACACAAACACAAGAGCTTTTACGTCCAGTTTTAGAGTTTGGTTCTTTTTAAAATTTCATTTTGTATTTTTGTTTGTATTTAAATAGGACATATTTTAATTATAAAATATAAAGAATGATATAATAGCGCCTGGGTGGCTCAGTTGGTTAAGCATCTGACTCTTGATTTTTGGCTCAGGTCATATCTCAGGGTTGTGGGTTCTCACCTCACATCAGGCTCTGTGCTGAGTGTGGAGACTGCTTGGAATTTCTCTCTCTCCCTCTCTCTCTGTGCCTTCCCCGCTTGTGCTGTCTCTCTCTCTCTCCCTCAAAATAAATAAGTAAATAATTTTTTTAAAAAAAGAATGATATAATAACCACCTGAGTAAATATACATGTATATGCATACCTGTTTTTTTTTTTTTTAATTTTTTTTTTCAACGTTTATTTATTTTTGGGACAGAGAGAGACAGAGCATGAACAGGGAAGGGGCAGAGAGAGAGGGAGGCACAGAATCGGAAACAGGCTCCAGGCTCTGAGCCATCAGCCCAGAGCCCGACGCGGGGCTCGAACTCACGGACCGCGAGATGGTGACCTGGCTGAAGTCGGACGCTTAACCGACTGCGCCACCCAGGCGCCCCACTGTTTTTTTTTTTTTAATGTTTATTTATTTTTGAGAGAGAGAGACACAGTGTGAGTGGGGGAGGAGCAGAGAGAGAAGGATACACAGAATCTGAAGCAGGCTCCAGGTTCTGAGCTGTCAGCTCAGAGCCCATCGTGGGGCTGGAACTCATGGACCATGAGACCATGACCTGAGCCGAAGTTGGAAGTTTAACCCATTGAGACACTGAGGCTCCTCTATGTGTACCTGGTTTTAACAAATCTTAACATTTTGCTTATTTGCCTCACGTTCTTTTTCTAGATCGAATTAAAACCTTCCATGTAACACAGCTTACTTGATTTACTTCTTTCTTTTCCTGGAGCTGTTTTCTAGCATTTCCTATTTATCAATCTCAGCATAGTTTTTAATGCTTTTCCTGTGTACAGATATATACAGGATATACATTTGGTATTATCAAGTTTTTTTTCCCAATTTTGCTAACTTTATTGATAAAATATGGTGTTTTTTGTTATTTATTTTATTTTTCAAATTTCTTATGAAGATGAACATGTTTTCAGATGTTTATTGGCATATTTGTTTTTTTTAATGTTTATTTATTTTTGAGAGAGAGAAAGCACAAGTGAGGAAGGGGCAGAGAGAGAGGGATTCAGGACCGGAAGCAGGCTCGAGGCTCTGCAATGACAGCAGAAGGCCTGATGTGGGGCTTGAACTCCAGAAGCACGAGATCATGATCTGAGCTGACATCAGACGCTTAATAGACTGAACTACCCAGGCGCCCCTGTCATATTCATTTTTTGTGTATATGCATTGCCGATTCATATCTTTGCTTAATTTCTTGTTGGATTCTCTGTCTTTTAAAATTTTTGCTAATTTATAGAGATTCTTTATATATTCTGAACCTTAAGCATCAGTTGCTCATATAGATATACATTGCAGATGAATCTCCTAGTTTGGTTTGTGTTGTCTCTTTGTTTCTGGTATATTCTGTTTTACTGTATTTTCATTGTCTGTCTATCTATATATGTGTATCTACTTACCTATTGTCTTGTATTTTCTTTTAAAAAGCTTCAAATTTTCCTTTTAACATTTATATCTTTAATTGGATACATTTTTTATGTGTACTATAAGGTAAAGATCAAATTGTATCTTCCACATGGATAACAAATTTGGCTAGCACTGCTTATTAAATAACCCACATTTACCTATTTTTATTTTTTAACATTTTTTCAAGTGTTTGTTTATTTATTTTGGGAGGGGGGCAGAGAGAGAGGGAGCGAATTTCAAGTAGGTTCTGTACTGTTAGCTCAGAGCCTGACATGGGGCTCGATCTCACGAACCGTGAGATCATGACCTGAGCCAAAATCAAGAGTCAGACGGTTAACTGACTCAGTTACCCAGGTTCCCCCCCAACTGTTTTTAATGTTAACTTTTTCTTTTATTATTATTATTTTTTTTTAATTTTTTTTCAACGTTTTTATTTATTTTTGGGACAGAGAGAGACAGAGCATGAACGGGGGAGGGGCAGAGAGAGAGGGAGACACAGAATCGGAAACAGGCTCCAGGCTCCGAGCCATCAGCCCAGAGCCCGACGCGGGGCTCGAACTCACGGACCGCGAGATCGTGACCTGGCTGAAGTCGGACGCTTAACCGACTGCGCCACCCAGGCGCCCCTAATGTTAACTTTTTCAAGTGCCATCGTATCTGAGGTCTTTGTCTGGTCTGCTGCTATCACCATCTCTCCCATTTTGGCCAAGCAAACAGAAAAAAAAAAAAATTAATCAGAAACCAGTCTGACAGATATCAACCATGTGTGTACCATCCAAAGGAATGGTATAAACTAAAGAAAAAAAAAAGTGAAGAGGTGGGGGACACTGTAATATAAGGGCAGGAAAAATTACCTTGTGCGGAGGCAAGAATATGGGAAACTCTAGACTCTTAAGTCCATGGAAAGAAAGAGAAAATTGAGTTTATAATTTTTTTAATATTTATTTTATTTTTTTAATGTTTTTATTTATTTTTGAGAAAGAGAGAGAGACAGAGTGTGAGCTGGGGGGGGGGGCAGAGAGAGATGGGAGAGAGGGAGACGCAGAATCCATAACAAGTGCAGCACAGAATCCACCCGTAGGGCTTGATCTCGTGAACCACAAGATCATGACCTGGCCTGAAGTTGGAAGCTCAACCGACTGAACCACCCAGGCAACCCTTTAATGTTTATTTTTGAGAGGGGGAGAGAGAGAGAGAGAGAGAGAGAGAGAGAGAGAGAGAGAGAAAGTGCTCGCGCAAATGGGGGAGGGGCAGAGAGAGGGAGACACAGAAACTGAAGCAGGCTCCAGGCTCTGAGCTGTCAGTGCAGAGCCCAACACAGGCTCGAACCCACGACCATGAGATCATGACCTGAACCAAAGTCGGACACTTAACCAACTGAGCCACCCAGGCACCCCGAGAGAATTTAGTTTATTAAACAGACTCAGCAAGGTTTCTGTTCAGGCCGTTCAGGAACGAGGGGTGGTGGACTATATACAAGGTTTTCCATGCCTCAGGACTGTGAAGAGTAACTCTCAGTAAGCACTTCCAGGTCATGGTAACCTGTGGCATAGGAGGCTGGAGGCCCAGAGGGCCTGAATTGAGTGAAGCAGAGCTAGGATACTGATGAGGAACACCCTTTGATAAATGCCATCATAAGGGAATCCTCCTGGTCTTCCCGGGTGTGAAGAGAAACAGTTTCCCTAGAAAAGAAGTTCTCTTTCTCAGTTTCGAAACTCTGCTTATGCATTTATGTATCCAAAAATTAATGGCATTTATTCATTGAGCATCTGTTCTCTGCCATTCATTGTATTTATGGAGATGTACTGGTTAACAAGATGCATAATTCCTCCAGGGAGCTTAATTTAGAAATCCATTCTGGAAAAAGACAAAAAAAAAAAAAAAAAAGGAAAAAAAAAAGAAAAAGAGAGACATGGGGGTGGAGAAGGAGGAGGAACTAAGCTGGAGCATGAAGGAGCACATTATTATGTGACAGATGTTATGCTGGGAAATGCAGGGTTCTGAGGGAGCAGACACACGGAGCATCTACTTTGATGTTGGAGAGAGGGCCCTCAGGGAAATATCCATGAGGAAGCAACCCCAATGCTGAGACTCCAACATGAATCTCATTTAGTCAACGGTATGGGCAATCTTCTCTGCCAGTTTTAGGTTCACAATCTCCTGAGCGATGGGATCATGACTTACAAATGTTTGCGGTATTTTCCTTCATTGAAATTTTGCCGCATGTCATGTCATTGTGCAAGATCTCACAACCAAAGTGCCTAGGAACAAACACTGACTTCTGATTCCTGACAGTAAGTCCACAGGAAAGGTAAAATCAGAGATGTGAGGAGTCAGGAGTGGGGTCAAGGGCTTTTACTAGATGAAGAGGATGAGGAGGGAGCACATCCACAGAAAGATTTGGAGGTGTTTTACCTAAATCAGCCATTAGGGAAGAGTGACAGGTTCTGATTCTTCCAATGTGACTAAAGAGTCCAAAGGCCATGGCTTAACCAGTATAGAAAGTGAAGAGAAGGACTTTGACCAGGTAGAGAAGAGGGAAGCAGTCCCAAGGAACCATTAATGAAAGGTACTTTTCTTGAGGTTAATTTATCTCTTCTTTTCCAGGTTCTGTTCCGGATGCTTTTTAATGTACTTTTCCTTTTTAATTTTTGTTCCGTTCATTTTTGTTTTAATATTTGTACATTGTTGATGACCCTCAACAGAATCTTCTTCTGGGCCGTTTTTGGTGCTACCAAAACAGCAAGGTCTCATACGTAGGAGGAATTATAATTTAAGCAAGAGAACATCAGCACTCGTAACCCATAACTCAGGAAAGAAATCCATACGTATTTTAATTAGGGCAGTGGAAAAAAAACTTGGGGAACATGTGGGGTGATGGTAGGTTCTCAATGCTGTAAATCTTTGGCCTGATTTGGGAACTTACCCTGAGCACCCTCTGGAATCTTTAGCTCCAAGACTTAGTACTGACCTTCCTAAGACTGAGGAGTTTGCTGATGACATGGCGGATCTCCTTGGTCTTAATACTGTATATAATTGGATTAAGCATGGGAGGCACAAAGAGATAGACATTGGCCATGAGAAGGTGGACAGCAAGTGGGACATGCTTCCCAAAGCGGTGCACGAGGGACAGCCCCACCATAGGCACAAAGAATATCAGTACAGCACAGAGGTGTGAGGTACATGTTTGGAAGGCTCGGAGCTGCTCCTCTTGGGAGGCCAGTCTTGCCACGGTGTGCAGGATGACCCCATAAGACAGTGCAATGAGCACCAGGTCCAGCATCATAGTGAACACCACCACTGCCAGCCCATACAGGTTGTTGAAGGTGGTATCTGTGCAGGCCAAGTGTATCACTTCCTGGTGTAGGCAGAAAGAATGGGAAAGGACTCGAGGCCCACAGTAGGGAAAAGTCTTCAGGAGGAGGACAAGGGGAACTAGGGCCACAGGTCCCCGGAAGATGACAGCCAGACCTGCCCTGATCACTCGCTGGCTAGTGATAATGACCGAGTACCTAAGGGGGTGGCAGATAGCCAAAAAGCGGTCAAAGGACATAATAAGGAGCACTGAGGACTCCATGAAGGAAAATGAGTGGATACAGAACATCTGGATCTGACAAGCCACAAAGTAGATGCCATGAGATTTGAACCAAAAGATTCCCATAGTGGTGGGCAAGGTAGACACTGACAGCCCCAGGTCAGTGAAGGCCAGAAAAGAGAGTAGATAGTACATGGGTCTGTGCAGACGAGGGTTGGTCTTAATAACTATCAGAATGAAACAATTGCCTGAGATGGCCACAAGGTACATAAGGAAAAAGGGGATGAAAATCCAGTGTTCGATGGTGTCCAATCCAGGAAAGCCAGTGAGGTAGAACATGGGACTAAACTGAGTAATGTTGGATAAGAGCATGAATTGAGGACTGAAGAGAGCTATCATTCCTCAGGGATGGAGCTGAAAATAAATGGATATTTCTGGTTATTAGTTCTTCCAGTCTCACTAACAATCACACAGAAGGAGAATCATGACCATCATCTTCTTTGCTATCATCTAGTTCACTATTATCAATTCTACCATTCTACTACCTTTTGTCTTTGATAGCACCGCCTTCACCAGATTTTCTTCAGTATTTCTGCAATTTCTATTCCTTCTCAGCCTCCTTTGCTGGCTTCTCTTCATTGCTCGTGCTTGAAATATAACCATTCCTATTCTGAGCAATTTTCTGGCCATACTCTATTGTTTCTCCTGGCAATATCATCACTCACATGATTTTATTTACTATCCATACATTGATAAATATCAAATATATAACCTGATATTTTTTTTTCTAGGCTCCTATCTAGCAGCATGTTGAGTGAGCATCTACATCTAGTTGTTTCAAAAGCATGTCAAAAATTCAGCTTATAATCACTTCCCCCAGTAGGGTTTTCATTTGTTATGTTTTCATTAACTCAGTATAGGAAATGTAGACTTCAGAAATAAGTTGAGGAAGAGACATATATTTGAGAGATATTAGTAAATAGGCTGGACAAAACCTAAGAAGTGAGTGTAGAGAGAAGTTTCTAGTATTGAGCCCTGGGCAAATCTGGCATTTAGAAGTAGAAAAGAGAGGCTTGACTAAAATATTCTGAGGGAAAATAAAATCCCAGTTGCATCAGGCAAAAAACAGGAGATGGTGGGTTTGGGTGTAAGTTTCATGAGGGATTAATCAATTAAATATAATATCACTAAGGGGTCAAGGTAATAAGGACTGAGAAGTGACCAGAGGATTTAGGGACGAGGAAGTCATGGTTGATTGTGAGAGAGCATTTCCATGGAATGGTTGGGAATCAAATCTGATTCTAGTGTTCAGATGAAGAAGGCAGTGTAGGATTCCAGGCAGAGATGAGACCCATTGGTTGTTCATAAATTCAAAGTGGAACTGGTCAGCATTCTTGTGTGTTTTTGACCACTGTGTTTATCTGCTCAAATGCAGAAGAGAAGTATGTGGAGAGTTGAAGTTAGGGTAGGCTTGTATGATGACAGTTCAGGGTCTATCAAAGAAGTAATTATGATGATGTGCTGTGGACACTGCACTGCGTAAAATGAAAAGTGAAGACATGAAGGAGTGAGAGATGGTGAAAAAGGACCAGCGATCTGGAGTGTGGGATGGGGTTGAGCTGCCAATTTAAGGTAAAGGACTCAATCCTTGTTAAGAGGAGGTCAGGGCGCTGAAAGTGTGGCTGCTGATTGCATTAGGGGAGGGAATATTGGAATCATAAGAATTTAGTCTGGATCAGTAGTGGAAAGAGCAAAGTGAGTCAATGCTAAAATTTTAGCCAATAAAATGGGACTGGAAAGGGCTGTGGATGCAACCAGGAGGGGGTAGCGATGATGGTGCATGCTGCCAACCACTGGAAAGAGTGCAGAGGAAGGAAACATGTTCTAGAAGACCAATGCCAGCCTTTCATCACTTTGACAAGGGGTGAAAGGATTATCCACGTGTATCCTCTCCATTGCTTCACCCCTAAGTTCACGACTCAACCAACCGTCCAACGGCTTTTTTTTTTTTTTAATTTAGCTAAACCAAAGCTTTTAAAACTCCCAACGACCTCTAGGGGTGGAATTCAATGGCAACTTAGTCACACCTGATCTCTAGAGCTATTTCTTCTTTTAAAGGCTCTCTCTTGGAATTCTTAATGACAGGGTCTGCTGGTTCTCTTCTAATTTTTATGACAGCTCCTGTTCAGTCCCTCCCATCCATTGCACAAATGTTCATTTGTTCATGTTACTCAGGCTCCTGACGTTAAATACTTTCTCATTCGTTATGGAAGCTATTATTATTTTACTTATAGACTGATACCCCTAACTATTTATCTCTAGTCCGGACAGCTCTGCTAGGCATCAGGCTCAAACTTCTGCCTTCCTGCTAGTCTCAAAATGGATGCAGTTAAATCCAATACATCTAATCTTGAGCCCATCCTCTACCCTCTGCACACGTGATTCTCCTCCCATTTGTACATTTTTGACAATATTGTTTAACACTTTCTAATCATCCAAGACAACATTTTGGAATGTATACTTTCCTTGGCCCTTTGCTTCTTCCCAGATCTATTTTTCTTTTTTTTTTTTTTCAACGTTTATTTATTTTGGGGACAGAGAGAGATAGAGCATGAACGGGGGAGGGGCAGAGAGAGAGGGAGACACAGAATCGGAAACAGGCTCCAGGCTCTGAGCCATCAGCCCAGAGCCTGACGCGGGGCTCGAACTCACGGACCGCGAGATCGTGACCTGGCTGAAGTCGGACGCTTAACCGACTGCGCCACCCAGGCGCCCCTACAGATCTATTTTTCTAACTAAGTTAAGTAATTTTTACCTCCTAAATGTCCCAGCAGTCTGTTGCTTTGTCTCCACGCCTGTGCTCACTGACATAGTTCTTAGTTCTCACCTCACCTGCTCATCTGACCTCTCTGTCGCTTAACTTGCATGCCTAACACCGACTCCCCTTGATCCATTCCCTGCTGCGGTCCTGGGGCTTGTTCAGAGAATGCTAACTCTCTGAGCTTCTGCATTGTTCCCAGTTCTTCCCAGCCCCCTTTCACCAGAATGCAGTTCACACTTGTGAAGAGCTATGGCGAGGGCTGCGGTTTGGTGAGTCTGTGCCCCAGCCAGACTCTGGGGAGACTTAGCATCATCACATACATTTCTCATAACCATGAAATGTTCTGTCCCCACTACACAGAGGAAGGAACTAGAGCAAAGGTAAATGACTTCTCCAAGGCTTCCAGGTGAGCTAATGTCTGAGTGAGCATCTGAGCCCCTGTCTGCCGGATTCCAAGATGTGTGCTCTGAATATGTTAGAATATTCTGTAGCCGGGTCCTTCTGGCTTCGGCATCTTTCTCAACCGATCTTTTTTCTCTTGCAGTTGACAAATCCATGCAACTCTTTCTACAATTCTCTACAATTCCTTATATGTATTTTTCTAGTTGCATTGTTTAAAAAATTTTTTTAATGTTTATTTATTTTTGAGAGAGAGACAGAGCGTGTGGAGGGGAGGAGCAGAGAGAGAGAGGGAGACAGAGAATCCAAAGCAGGCACCAGACTCTGAGCTGTCAGCACAGAGCCTGACACGGGGCTTGAACCCACCAACGGTGAGATCAGGACCTAAGCTAGAGTCAGAACTCAACTGACTGAGCCACCCAGGCACCCCTCTTGTTGATATTATTTACATTGCTGTATATCTTGCTTTCCTGAAAAAAAAATCTTGTTTTTATGACCAGTGAACATTGGCTGATTCTTTAAAACAGCACAAATATCATTTTCTCTGACAAATCTCTCTTGACTTTCTTGTGTAGAGTTAGGCAAATCTTTCTCGGTACTGACATAATACCTTTGCTACAGCACTGAAAGTGTAAATCACAGGGGCACCTGGGTGGCCCTATTTTTTTAGGTTTATTTATTTATTTTGAGGGGGGAGGTAGGGGCAGAGAGAGGGGGAGAGAAAATCCCAAGCAGGCTCCTCACATCAGTGCAGAGCCTGATCCAGAGCATGATCTCATGAACTGCTCTTGAACCAGGAGGTCATGACCTGAGCTGAAAGCCAGAGTTTGATGCTCAACTGAGACATCCAGGTGCCCCGAGTGACAGAGTCTTACTAATTTCATCTCAGGTCATAATCTCACGGTTCATGAGATTGAGCCCCTGCCTGGACTCTGTGCTGGCAGAGTGGAGGCTGCTTGGAATTCTCTTTGCCTCTCTCTGTGCCCTTCTCTCTCTCTCCCTCTCTCTCTTAAAAATATATAAATAAACATTTAAAAGAGTGTAAATCACACACATACTTCCTTTATATATATATATACATACATATATATACACACACTTATTTATACTTATCCTTATATATCCTTTATATATACATATATATTAAAGATAAGTATATACATGCTTATAAATACACTTATTTATACTATATGTAATATCTACTTATATGTTATATATAAGTATATACAATTACAAATATGTATACTATAAATAACAGGGGCACCTGAGTGGCTCAGTCAGTTAAGCATTCAACTTCAGCTCATGGTTTCATGGGTTTGAGCCCCACATCGGGCTCTGTGCTGACAGCTCCGAGCCTGGAGCCTGCTTTGGATTCTGTCTCCTCTCTTAGTCCCTTCCCCACCCCCACTCATGCTCTCTCAAAAATAATTAAATGTTAAAGAAATTTTTTAAGTGTAAATTCCACACATACATCCTATATATATATATATATACACACACACACACACACACACACATGTTTATATACAAAAACAGAAACAAGTGTATAGATATACTTATTTATACTTATATATAGTATCTACTTATATGTTACACATAAGTAACAATTACAATTACAAATATGTATACTATAACAAAAATAAGTATATTTACCTATACATACTTCATATAATATGATATATTTTCTTCATAGATATATTCTTCATATATAAGTATACTTACAGATATTTATACTTACACCTACATACACGTATTTCTTATATACCCTATATATGAAATATGTTATTTGTATCTTATATATACTCCTTATATGTGTGTTGTTTGTGTGTGTGTTCAGAATTTATGACTCACTTTTTATACTGATGAGAGTGGAACTCTAAGAAAGACCCCAGGAGTGCAGAACAGTGCCTAACACATAGTAGGCACTGATATATGCTTTTGCGTAAAAAACTAAATGAATAAGCGAATGAATTGAGTGCTCACTGCTTGTCCTGATTAGCTGTGCCTGGAGTTTGGTGTTGAGTGCTATTTTCACTGACTTCAGAATGATAAGGACAGGAAGGAGGCTCTGGGAGAAAGGAGGTCTATAGACAATGATAGGGCTGGGGTTATTTCTCCTGGAAAGGAAGTTCTGAGGAGTTTCTCTGAAAATGAAAGATAATTGTCCATGTTAAGAGAGAAACAGGTGTTTCTCCTTTAAAAAAATCTCCCCAAATTGCCACCTTCCTAAAGTGGCCCCCATTTCCATCTTGGCCTGAAAAGACCCAGGCCAGAGAGCCAACCCCATCCCCATCCCCAGCCTACTCAAAAGAACTGGCAGGACTTCTGTCCTGAGGAAACAGATAAGCCCCTCTTGGCTTCTGTCCCAGCTCCCTGAACCAGATAGAGAGGTGGCCACTTGCTTCCCCTGAGACTCACCCCACCCTCTTCCAGAGTGAGGAGAAACCGGAGCCCAAACTTTGATCCTCCCTTGGAGTGGGCCAAATCTTCCCATCTGAGGTGAGCACTCAGAGGCCCGAGGCTGCCTCCCCACTCTGGCTTTGGCCTCCAGCCTGCATCCCTTCGCTGGGGAAGAGAAATCCTGCTTTGTCCTGCGTGAAAGGGGTAACACCAGAGCCATTCTGGAGATTGAGGCTACCCCCACCCCAAAAGAGAACCATGTGTCTGATAAAGGTTTTGGAGTAACTAAGGTTTTAAAAGACAAAAACAGAAACAACAACAAACAAAAGAACCCAGGAAGCCCATCTGTCAGCATACAGCCGTGGCTACTGACAATGTAACTATAGTATTCACAGCAGAGACCGAAAGAAGAAATTCCTGAAAAGAGATTTTTCACTATGCAATGAACAGGTAGATCTCCACCTTACCTTTGTGTTCGAAATATTCTTTTGTTTCAACCTAATATTTGCTATTTAAAAAAACTGAGTTAGTGGTAGAGGCTACTGTTTCTTATGAGTAGGAGAATACCCAGATGGACTTGGACCTTATTTTTGAAGATACCTCACTTTTGAGCATTCCCACAAGGGTCAAATTCAATGTGTCAACGTGCCTTTTGTGACCAGGGTGGATGAGGACTTTGGAGGGGAGTGGGCGTATTCTGGATACTGGGGAAGCCATAAGGGTGTCTGTGTTAATAGAAAAGACTAGGGGCAAGATCCTTCTTGCCATGTTCACTGGTCCAGCACACAAAATGTACTTCAATCGGCTCACATGTACAAAATGTACAAAATCTGAACTGAAGAAGCTAATGGCTGCTTGGTTGATGAGAAGACAGGGAGGAGTCTGTAGAGACCAGAGGGTTTATGATATCCATGATTTCCAGAAATAATCCAAGAAGGGCCTGGCCTGGGCACATCTGGGGAGCCAGGCAGCCCTTTCTCGTGGCCTCAGTAACATAATATTTATTGTAGATGGGCTTTCCTTTTCTCTAGAGAGGGCAGTCTCTGTTCCTTTCTCTGGCCCTGGTTCTTTGCAAAGGCTTTTGCTAGTGTCAGGAGTGGAAGAGTTTCTGGGAGATCATGGAGTCCGAGACTTCATTTTACAAATGCAAAACACTAAGGCCCAGTGTGCTGAACATACTTGTCTAAGGTCATTCAAGGATTAGGTGCAGGAGCTGGAATTAGAACTTAGGCCACATTTTCCCAGGGTCTCTGCTTTCCTGGACAACTCTACATCCCCCACTCCCTGCATTCTCTCTTTCTTCTCATATGACCCTCACCCCCACTGAAACCCTGGCTCAGGGCAGCAGTGGAGACTAACCTGCAGATGCTCGTTTTAAAAAAGTGAAGCTCAGGTGATCTGTACCAGGAGAGGAAGCGGGTAGGCAGAATGGCACCAGCATCAGTGTGACGCATCAGGCTGTACTGCCAGGGAAGGATTTATCCTCCTTCTTTCTCTGTGCATGTGAAGCACCATGGCACCAGCTGGGAGAAGCCGAGGACAAACAAAGAGTCCCCAGGGCTGGGGAGCCCTGTGGGCAAGAGCCGACGCGACTCCTCTCCCCTCTACATCCCTCTCTCCTTCCATGAGTTCACCTGAGGCTGAAGAGCCCTCACTTTATAGGACTTAATCTCCAGGCTGCTGGATCTCCGCTGGCAGAAAAATGGTACAGCTTCATCCCCTTTTCCTGCTTTATGAAGAAACTGATCCCAGCCACCTGCTACCTCATTTGATCCCTCCCTGTGCTCATCAGAATGGTCCCACAGTTTGCCAGAAAGGCCGGGTATGGTGTATGAAGACCACCCACGCAGCTGCCACATTGGCTCACATTGCTCACCTTCCTGGAAGCACCAGAGCCCCCAGCACTCCCATGTCCTCCCATTCTCGAAGTCATTTTCAGGCCCACTTACCTATTTCCTTTGATGAGATCATTCCTTCACTCTTTGTCTCTGCCAGATACTGCACCTTTGAGCCTAGAGGCTGGCCAGAGGAAAACCTTCCATACACACTCCCATCCCAAATGGATGCTCCAGCCCGTTTCTCAGGCTTTCCTGAGGCTCTCCACTCAAATCTGAATATGCAGACCCTACTTCAACAAGCCCTGATGCAAGGAGTCTTTTCCCCAACGTTCCCTCTCTTCTTGCCTTCTTCCCTCTTCTGGTAACAAATACCATCGTCTCAGGAAAGTCAGTTTGTGTTTCTTCCTCAGTCCAAGCTACAAAACCTGAATTGGTTGATGTTGTCAGGTTGTATGCACACTTCTCTTCCCGTGGAACACACACACACACACACACACACACACACACACACTTGGAGATTGGCATGAACAAGGTATTATAATAATGTAATCATAAGCAGGAGATGGTTGATCAGGTTTGCATGAGTGTGAACCCCCCAAATGGGACATAGAGACCCAAAGTGAGGACAGAGACCCCTGAAGTTTATGACATGCCAGTGTGATCAGAATACACCTAGATAGAAGATGGCATCACCTCAGACGAGGTAAATAGCCAGTAGTTATGGACAGACTGTAGGCAGGCAGAGTTAGGGTGGCAGGACAGGATGCAGAGAGCAGGTCATCTTTTGAAATTGTAGTTGATGAAGAGAGTTCTGGCTCAGGCAACAGAGGGAGAGAGTTGAAAATCCTGTTAGGTTTGTAGGAAAGAAAATTCTTACCAGAAAAATTTGAGAATATTCTGCCTTTATTGAGAACATAATTTTGGTCATGGCCTAGAGGGAGCCAAGTTAGGGAACAATTGCTTCTGTTATTACCATCAGCAGCAACTATTGCTATTATTTGGGGGCCTCTATGACATATGAAATAATACAACAATCATATGGACAACCAAAGACATGGACATAGCAATTATGGGAGTTTGGGTGCATAGCAACTAGCCCAACTGGGAAGCACAGGGAAGGCACTCCAACTGAATTATGAAGACTAAGTAAGAATTAATCATGATACAGGACTTTATAGCAAGGGAATGGCAGGAAGGAGGGGTATATGCTTAAGGCATAGAGGTGAGGAAATTTTTCTGAGAACCATAAAATTCTCCAAAACTCAAATATAAAATCTGAGAGAAGTAATACCTTGGAATGAGACAGTAGATGTAGGCAGAGATAAGAGTCTGGAAGAATGTATGCATATTGATGATTGAGTTTCACAAAGCAAGGAATGACCTTGTATTTTTTTTTATGGAAGATATTGTTAGCAATATGTATAAAGTATTTAAAATCTGCACTGGCAACAGACATTATTTGGTGCACGGTGCTAGGTGAGAATAACTCCTAGCTTTTCACATGGCTAAATGATACTATGGAATGGATGGATAACCTTCCACTTATCTGGAGGCTTGCAATACTATTTGCCTTATATTTCTTGCTAGCATCTATATAATAGCTTTCTACTCTGCTTCTCTGAATTATACAATAAATGAAGGACTAGCGCCCAAGGAATTGTCATTTTAAGAAATACAAAATGTTCTTAGGTCTTTTTGCTTTATGTTGTTATATCACAGAAAAATCCTTTAGAATGAAGATTGAAATGACATTAACCATTCTTATCAATTTTCATTTGCTATGCATCTATTAAGTGTCTGCTCTGAAAAACCCTGAGCAAGGCCTTGCAGATACATAAGTTGACATGACATAGTTTTCTCTTTATGAAGATCGTATTTGGTAAAGAAAACAGATTGTGTTAAACACAGTTTACTGAACAGTTTGAGTATCCCAGGCTGGGAAGGCAGAATTTGTTTCTGAAGGCTGGTGGCACCAAACAACAAAGGAATAGTTCTTGGGCACATCTCTGTCCCCTTGGGTAATGATGGTGTAGGGAGGCAAAATTTGCTGCCCCAAAATGTGTCTCTTTGGCGTGTGGATTATTTTAGGCTGATTATTTTTAAGAAACAGAAGGCTAAGGTTTCTTTTTGCTTCCCATTGACTGCCTAAGAGAATTTAGATAGGACACCTGTTCCAGGAAGAGAGCTATTACCATAGATAACTACAGTATAATATGAACTAGGTGTGGTAGACAGGGAGGAGCCTAGCAAAATCTGCTTGTTAAAATTATTCTGTCTCATTGTTTCTCTGAGGCCCAGCAAACATTTGTTTACCAAATTTTTACTCTTTTCATCTTCTTGTGAATTATCTCTCTCTCCTTTAAAGTCCCAAATCCCTGTCCCCTTCTCCTTAGTTCTTGATGGTATAGGCCTCAATTGCTTGACTGACTCTCTATGGGCCTTTTACGCTTGTGGAGCCCCCGTATATATGTAGTTAAATTTGAATTTCTTCTGTTTCATGATTTATTAATGATTAATCTGTCTCATGTCAGTTTAATTCTTAGACTAGCTAGAAGAATCTTGAAGGGTAGAGTAAAATTTTTCACCTCCCCAACAATGAAATCTTATGAATATAAAGTGAAGTGAATGTAGGTAGGTGATTCTTAGGGACGTGGTATATCAATATGTTGGTGTGAGTCTAATCTTGAATGTATTAGAATCCATTACTAAAGTATTGGGGTACCTGGGTGGCTCAGTAGGTTAAGAGACTGACTCTTGGTTTTGGCTCAGGTCATGTTCTCACAGTTTGTGAGTTTGAGCCCCCCATGTTTGGCTCCACACTGACAACAGAGAGTCTGCTTGAGATTCCTTCTCTCTTCCTCTCTCTCTGCACCTCCCCTGCTCACTCTGTCTGTCTCTCTCTCAAAATAAATAAATAAACTTAAAAAAAAAAAGAATCCCTTACTAGAGTATCTAAATCCATTACTAAAAGTATCAATGTAAGAGTGTACCTATTTGTATGTGTGCTAGTGTGGCTTTCAGTGCATATAATATTATTTTCACATGTGCCTGTGTGTGTGTGTATGTGTGTGCATGTGTGAAAGATACAGACAGAGACAGCTGTGTGTATGTGAGAATATGACTGTCTTAGCTCACTCCCTATCCACAAGGAGAACAAGTGAGCCTACTCTGTACCAGAGACTGAGAAAGCCTGTGGGAGAGACAGGGATATATTGGATCCTAGCATGCTTTTCAGGATCCCCTTACAAGTTATATTTAGGGGAGGTTCTACCGAGTATCAATACCTAGCTAACTGAGTCAGGCTTGGCGGGGTATGAGATTACTGTAGAACAGCCAGGTCAATATGCATCTTGTGGTTTTCCAATACAACCACCAGGGGGAGCCTTCAACCCCAAACAGGCTTAAATTCAAACCTTTCTTTCCCAACAGGTTAAGAAAATACATCTTCCAACTTCATTTTCTCACATCCTGTTGATCTCCCACAAAGTTCTGAGAAATGCCAGCTGGTGCATTCCTCCTCTGTCTCGTGCATACAGACAACAGGCATACCCAAACCGTATAACCCACATAAAATCGTGAAATTAATGGAAAGATATTTTTCTCTACTTTCTCAGATATTAAAGATAACCTCATAGGATGCAGATGTGTCTGAGTGCCTTTAGTCCCAGTTACATTGACCAAGCTTTGAATCCCCAGTCAGACCAGACACAGAACTAAAGGAAATCCTTTCTCAAGGTTTTTGGTTTCTCCAGACTCAGACTCACTTGGGTTGGGGGAGGGGTCTCTGTTGCAGAAAATGGCTGTAGCCTGAAGGGGAGCAGAATTTGTGGCTCTAAAATATTCCTCTTTGGCATAAGGCTTATTTTAGGCTGATCATTTTTAAGAAACAGCAAAGCTCAAAGGGACCTCTGAAAACCAACCAAGTAGAAGTTACCCTTTTGTAAGAGGCATTTACATTTGTAAGGAAATCTCCATTTGTAAGGATGTCTCCCTCTATTACCAGGATGAGGAAAAGGACTAAACCTCTGGAAACTGGTCGGTGGGGAAGGCAAAGACCTAAATCTGCGTAACAAACTTACCCTTGATCACTGTGCTTTTCCACTAGCCTCCCATAACTGGCTTCCCAACTCCCAATATCTTTTGTCTTTAGCTGGATCTGGGATTTTAAATGGTGGCTTGGGACATTTTGGGGAGTTACTCAGTTTTCCTGGGTACTTGCCATGTATACAGGAGGTATGCATGTTATTAAACTTGTTTGTTTTTCTGTAGTTAATCTGCCTTTTATCATGGGGGAAGGAGGTGGTCCCAGCCATGAACCTAGAAGGGTAGAAAGAAAATTATTTTTCTGACCCCACAAAGCACACCTTTTTCTGATCCAAGGTCCAGGCCTGGTGAGCAAGGCCCTCCTTAGATAAACATTTTTGGTATGTGATTGTTAAGGGCTTTCCAGGCTGGAAAGACCTATGCATGTTGGGATTGTCAAAGGGATCCTGCAGTCTGGTCTGAGCCCATGAGAAAGCTTCTTGTTGGAATTTATATTTCCCATTGCCTTGCCTCCCTGGATGTCTGCATCTATGCAAGCATAGAAAGTCTAGAATGTTTTCATAGAGGAAGGCTCCACATCTTCCTGCAGCAATCTTTTTAGTAAGTTCTTCTTTCCTCATATCCTGTCTCTCACCAGTCATTCCAAAGAAGAACCAATTTTCATCTTCACTGTGACAAATTTTTGGTTGGACCCCTTTTGAAAAGCCAAAAATCAGTCCTTCTACCCTCACCCCTAGCTTGGGTTAAGGTCTACCTGGTATTTTTGTTTGTTTGTTTGTTTTGTCTGTCTCTGCTCATAGCCCATCTAGATCAGGTAACTCAAACACTTGTCTCACCAAAACAAGCCTGACATTTCCCAAACTTTTCTCTAGGCCACTCTAATGAGAAAGCATAAGGCAAGCTCAGGGGTTAAGTACAACCTAACACTCCCTTCTCCCTGCCAGGTGGAATGTGTGTTATACTCCTGGGACACTCCTGGCTATCCAACAACAACGGTAAGGGGTTTAAGGACTTGCCATGGTGATGTGGGAAACAAAGGCAAATGAAAATTCCCTTACTGCCTACAGCCCATTGACAAGTCCTTGAAATAGGCAGAGTGACCTCCTTCTAGTAGCTCAGCTGCCTCCATGATGACACTTTGCTAAGGGCAAAAAGGAATCTTGGCCCTGGTTTACTGACTTAGGGCCTTAACCTTGGCGATGCCACTTGGGCCTCTGGTTTTCTTTTTAGCGTGCTAAAGACAGTGAAGCTGGAAAAAATTAAATCACTTTTTGTCACATGGCTGGCATTAAATGAAGTGATGTGACTGAATTTCAAAGTCCTAAGAACTTTCATTTCTTCATGCCAACTTCCAAGAGGATGAGTTCATCTTCATTGGAAAACAGTCCAGTGGCTAGGACTGTTTGGAAAAAACAATATCAATTTCAGTCTCTCCCAGAAATGTAGTCTTGACAGGTCAGCCAGGAATTTTCTAATGGGTACCAAGAAGTCTGTCACAGGGCACTCCCAACTCCCCAAAGGAAGCTGAGGTCAGCTGCGTGAGGAGACCCTCTACTCTTCCTCCTAAGGGAAAATGACCTTGCCTGGAATAATTCTTTCTTTTCTTTTGCTTACGACTTTCTTGCCCCACTCTCCTTCCTATAAAAACCTTCCATTTAATTCACATCCTAGGAGCTCCCCTCTACTTGCTGGAAGGGGTGCTGCTGGATTCATGAATTATTTAATAAAGCTAATTAAATCTTCAAAATCACTCAGGTTTATAATTTTGTTTTTTAGCAAGTAAAATGTTTATAGTATACATCATTTTGGCAGCTGTTGTGACAATAATGTGTAACAACAAAGTAATAATTTCTTTTTCTTTTTAAATGTTTATTTTTTGAGGGAGAGAGAGAGAGCAGGGGAAGGGCAGAGAGAGAGGGGACAGAGGATCTGAAGCAGGCTCTGCACTGACAGCAGAGAGCCCAATATGGGGCTCAGACTCATGAACCATGAGATCATGATCTGAGCCAAAGTCAGATGCTTAACCAACTGAGCCACCCAGGGGCCCATGATAATTTCTGAAAAAAATAAAGTAGCTCTTCGTATCCTGAATTAACGCGAACTGCTCTACATATACTTTCTTATGGAGACTGAGAAAGAGTCAAACTCTTGCTGTCTCTGTGCTTCCTCATTCACAGCAATGAGGAAGGCTAAGGGCTAAATTTTCTTATCTATGTCATGCAGGTTTTATGCTATGTAGTCAGTGGGATGGTTACTAGTAGGCAAATGAGGAAGGAGGTGGACTATCTACTGATGACAAAGGACTGGGCTGTTGCTCTGCTTCTTTGTAAGCACACATTATCACAGTATTGTCTAATAGGCTTTGCATTACCCTCCTCCCACTTTTGAGGCTCAACTTCTTGGCTGATTTCAAAGTAACAACATACTGCTTATTGGGGCCCTGCCTTTATCCAGGACCCCTCTGCTCCGATTTCTTCAGCTGGCCTCTGCCAGCAGCTTCACGTGGACTCTGCTCCCAAGAAACTTTACTCATTGCTTAGTAACAACCATCACCACTGACCTGTGACCTTGAGTACTCACTTCAGGGAGGGTGCCTGATATGCTCCAAGAAGAATACTAGTTGTCAAAGTTGGAGAATAAAAGTATCTCTTTAGTCAAAGTAGGGAAGTTGAACAGAGCACATTCATATATACCCAGAAACATGCAGGCTTCCGTAGAGACATTCACGGAGACCCACAATTATGCATTTTCCTCCAAATATTTATTAAGAACCTACTATGTGCCAGGCATAAGGCTTTAGGACAGAGCAGTGGATAAATGATAAGGTCTCTACTCTCATGAGCCTCAAAGTCTACAGAGGTATTTTTGTTACATCATCCCTGTTTAGACACATTGAGTATAAAGCAAAGCTGTGGAAACAAGAGAGTGGCCTCTTTGAACTACTCCTCAGACTGACAGTTCTTATGAGAGCTTCCTAGCAGTAGATGGTCAGACCAAGCTTTCTCTGGTTTCTGGTCTATCCACATCTCTCTACTTGTAATTCCAGTACATAAAGAATATCCTCTCCTTCCAACAACCAGAATAGGAGAGGAGACACAAGACCTTTCAAAGCCTATTTATTCTGTAGATACCAAAGGACAACAGAGAAAAGAGATGCCACAAGTGGCCTCCAATAGAATCTTGGAATGGTGACTATCTGTTCTTTTCAGTTTTGATGGGCTATATCCAGTTGTGCTCTCTGCCTCTAGCTTCAACCCAGAAGAGAGTCATTTTGAATGGTATTTGAAGAATATTCTTGGGTTTTCTCCTAGCCTAGAAGTGTTCTCTCAAAAAGTTTGACTGAAATTTACCCTTCATCTTCCATTCAGCTAATGCTGTTTGTCTTTTTCCCAATGTACCTCCACTTTGGATAAGACAAGATGAGGAATTTAGATGTGGATGAGATTAGGAATTTCAGGAAATATTTGGAAAGTATGAAAAAATAAATGAGAATCCAACTAGAGAAAAATAAAATACTAAAATCAAAATATTATTGGATGGGATCCAGAGTAGATTGGACAGCATAGGAGAAAGGGTAACTGAACTCAAAGATGCATCAATATTAATCATCCAAACAGAAGCGCTGAATGAAACAAAAAGATTTTTTTTTTTTTAATTAAAAGACTCCCAGAGATGGTAGATCAAGATGTCGACCACATGTGCAATTGGTGTATTAGAAGGGAAGAAGAGAGGAAAAAAGGATCAAAAATTTTTGAAGAATTATTGCCTGAAGTTTTTAAATATTATAACATAAAGGATACCCATGAATTCAGATGCTCAGCAAATATGGAGCAAGGCCAATTAAAGAAAACATACAGGTGAATGAATATTAAAAAACACACATTGCATACAAAGAAACTATGAAAAGAATGTTGTACGACTTTTCTTCAGAAACAACAGGGGTCAAAGGAAAAAATGTGCGATTTCATTTGTGATGTGGTGGAAATAAAATCTCTTCATGTAGATTTTTAGTGAAAATTTACCTCAAAACCTAATGTAAAATAAACATTTTTAGGCTAAATAGCAATTGAGATTAAGACTGTTTTCTCTCTGTTGAATTCCTTAAAACACAATTGATATTAAACCAAAATAATAACAAAATATTGTGTAATTATCATATAAGTAGAGGTAAAGCATATCTGAACAGTGGTACAAAGATTAAATTAGGCTATACATGAAATTACATTATCATAGATAAAAAAGAAACATACCAACACTGGGTCAAAACATTTCTGATTCTAAAACAGTGCAAAGATTTTGCTGAGGAAAGAAAATTACTACCTTATATTTTCCATCCATGAACAGTTTTTGTTTGTTTGTTTTGTTTGTTTGTTTTTGTTTGTTTGTTTTTAAGGTCTTAACAAAATAATAGTAAGTGAATCCAGTAACAATAAAAAAAAGAATAAGACCTTAGCACATTCATTTGGAAGGTAGGGGGAAAAAATTCTTAGCATTTTTTTTTGTAGAATTCCATAGATTTTTCACATTTTTTTATAGAAATGCAAAAGATCTGGATTAGCTAAACACCTTACAAATAAAGAACAGTTTTGTACAGCTCATATACTACCTAATTTCAATACTTACTGTAAATCTTCAGTAAAATAGTGCCAAATAAGCATAATGAGAGACAAGCACATCAATAAAACAGATGAGAGAGTTCACAAAGAGATCTTCACATAACTCAATTATTGATATTTGACAAAGTCACCAACTATTTTTGTAAGAAAAAATAATATTTTCAATAAATGGTGCTGGTCCATCTGTATATTTATACAAAAATAAAATTAGCTTTGACCTTATCTCATACCTTACACAAAAGTTCATTTAACACAGCAAAGACCTAGGTGTACATAATAAAAATATATCCAAACTGTAAAACATCAAGGAGAAAATATAGGAAAAAAATCTTTATGATCTATTTTAAGAAAAAAAATGAATTAATAAATTAAACTTCATTAAAGTTAACAAAGTCTGCCCTTCACAAGACTCTGTTAAGGAAATAAAGTCAATCCAGAGATTGAAAAAAAAATTATGTACATTTGAAAAAGGCTTGGATCCAGATTGAATACAGAATTCTTATACCTCAATAATGAGAAGACAGTCCAATGAAAGCAGGCAAACTTTTAATGTAAGTATTTTCACAGAAGATATGCTAATGTCTAAGAAGCATATGAAAAGATGATCAAACTATTAGTCATTAAGGAAATGTCAATTTAAACCACCATAAAATGACTTCTAGACACCAGGATGACTACAGTTAAGACAATAGATAGTACCATATGTTGTTATGGATATGGAACACTTGGAACTCCCAGATGTTGCTTGTGGAAGAGTAAAATTCTTCAACAGTTTGGGAAATACTTGAGAGTTGGGGTGTGGAAGGACAGTGTGTTTCACTAAATAGCTCAAGATCTCTAGCTGGTGGATGAGAGTCCGAATTTGAATAAAGAGGTTTAGTGTCAGAGCTCACCTCTTTTCTAAAATGCAAGTCAATGGCATAACTAGTCAAAATGTGTAATTTCAGTCTTTCGTAGTATCTGTTGAGAGCTTATTTTGAAATAATACTATGGATTTGAAATATCATTAGAAACATAGATCTCATCTTTCTTTGCTCCCTTTGCTTAAAAGTACTGATAACACATTTCCTTTGGCTTCCTTCTTACGCCTTAGTGTTTTGTCTACTCTTTCTGGGAAAAGTGTGTCATTTTGGTTTATGCTACCAAGATACAACAATGTTCCTGGCATTAAAGAGTTAAGTAAGACAGGTTTTCCAACATTTCTGAGAACAAACATGAGGATCCTCGAACAACGTTTAAGTTGCTAACAAGAACACATTCCTAATAATCTAATTTTCTTATCAAGATCTTGGTGCCATGCCTGCAGATTAGGAAAAAAGACAGATTGAAGAAAATAGTTAAAATAACTGCATCCTTGAAAGTAAGGAGAGTAATAATAATGCTAATGATAATAATATTAGTAATAATAATAATAGTAATAATATAACAATGACTATTAGGGGCGCCTGGGTGGCGCAGTCGGTTAAGCGTCCGACTTCAGCCAGGTCACTATCTCGCGCTCCGTGAGTTCGAGCCCCGTGTCAGGCTCTGGGCTGATGGCTCGGAGCCTAGAACCTGTTTCCGATTCTGTGTCTCTCTCTCTCTCTGCCCCTCCCCCGTTCATGCTCTGTCTCTCTCTGTCCCAAAAATAAATAAAAAATGTTGAAAAAAACAAAAACAAAAACAATGACTATTATAGCAGTCTGCTATTAGTACAATTAGTATTTATAGCTAACGATTATTTAGGCCTTGATAAGTACCAAGAAGTGTCTTCAGCACTTTCCCAAACAGGATTATTATCCTTGACATACTGAAAGTAAAATAAGGCAAAGAAAGTTTAAGTCACCAGACCAGAGTCACACAATTCGTGAGTATTAAAATTAGGGTTTCAATCCAAATTAGCCTAACTTACAACCACTTAGGTAGGAAAATGCAATATTTGTGCTTCTTTTAAAAAAAGGAAGGATTACTGAGCA
Source organism: Herpailurus yagouaroundi (assembly GCF_014898765.1). Lineage (NCBI taxonomy): Eukaryota > Metazoa > Chordata > Mammalia > Carnivora > Felidae > Herpailurus > Herpailurus yagouaroundi. The sequence goes on from NW_024412472.1 coordinate 1,539,366, forward strand.
TAATGGGGAAAAGGATATAAAAATTTTGAAAATATTTTGTAAAGAAAAATACTAGTATTGTTCTGGTAGAGAATAAATTAAATTACCTCATCCTTAATTCCATCTTTTATCATTGCACTTTCCTGGCTCTAAGTTTATTTATCTTTATGATCAATGGTAAATAACAACAACAACAACAACAAAAAAACAAAGCAAAACAAATAAAAAAAAAAAACCCACCACAGTGTGCAATGGAGAAGAGTGCTGGAAAGTTCCTGCTCCAGTGTTTCATTTGGTAAATACTTCATAAAAAGAATTTCCTCCCAATAATTTCTGTCAAAAGAATCTCAGAAATTTTCCGTCAGGTATCTCTAGAGAAACTACACAGAGCTTTTTGTTTATTTGATTGGTTTGGTTTGGTCTTGAGTTTGCTCAGGTTGTTCTTGGAAAATCGTCTTGGAATGTGTATGCACCTCGTGTCCCTTAACTAGGTGTGGTCCACAGCATACTATGTCACACAAATCTTTCTTTCTTCTGTACCTTGGACTCTTGTGAGCCCCAAGGGCTACTTCTTTCCCTGAGGACCTATAGAAGTCTATACAAAGCTGAGCTTCTGCTCATCAGCGAAAGCCGTTCTATGGAAAAACCAAGGCATCTGGCTAACAGACACAGGTGATGTACATGGCCATGAATTACCAGAAAGATGGGATAGAAAGTGAGGCTGAGCAGGAAGACTTATGGATATAAAGATACATGTCACTACCAAGCTGGAGGAAGGAAGAGTGAGGCTCCCGGAGCTTGAGGGACATGAGCTAAAACTAGATTATGGTATTGTGCCAGGGCACAGATTGCTGATGGGAACTTTCTATGGGTAATGTTACTTCTGGAGAAAGGGCACCAAAAAAAGAGTCTCTTAATGATGGCTTTCCGAGTGATAGTGGGGTCCAGAGCCGACAGCCAAGAAAGAATTCTTGAGATGTCTTTGGTGCACACAGGGTGATTTTATTAAAGCGTGGGATAGGACCTGTGGGCAGAAAAAAGCTGTACTGGGGTTGTGAAGGGTGCCTGGTTATATACTATGGAGCTGGGGGAGATAAATTCAAGGGGAAGTTTCCAAAGCAATTTTCATATGCTAAAGAAGACTCACAGATTACTGGAGGCCTAGCTTTTGTTAAGCTAAGGTTGTTGTTTCTTTTTCCCTCTAGCAAATCATTATCATTAAGACAGTAGGGAGTTCCTGGAGATTAGGCTATTGATAAGATTGCCTTTTTCTTGTAATTTACTAAGATGTTTGTAAACTGATGGAAACTCTATCAGTTGAACCATTTGTTTTCTGTCCTTTCCTTTGTTCTTGGGCAGCCAGGAGTGCCTGAGGAATGTCACACACATCCCACCTGGGTGTGTGTGGGACTTGTTGTTAGCTTCTACTTTGCCTTCAGCTTGCCTTATGCTCCCTCATCATGAATGTTGAAAAAGCTGCCAGAGCTCTGAAGCCATTATGGAGGCAGGGTAGCGATAGGTCAATAGGAAGAGATTCTGGTTTCCATAGCCCAGGATTTCCTCCATTCCTATTCTCTTCTGCTTCCTCAATCTGTCAGTCTTCCCAGTGGATAACACCTATGATCACCCTCAGTCGCAAGAGGATTCCCAAGTAATGGTTTCCATTTTTTGGTGGTGGACAAAAAGAGCAAGATATTTTGAGTTTATCAAGAGCAAAGTTAGAGAAAGCACAAGGAAGGTTCACCATACAGCAATGTTAAAAACAAACAAAACAAAACAACAACAAAAAGATGAAATAGCTTATCCAAACCACTGTAAGAGAGGAAAAATAATTTTCCTTTACCTTTCTAGGTTTTTGGCTGAGGACTCCTTATAATAAAAGATTAATTGGAGACAAATGATTAAAATTTTAATAACATATATACCTCCAGTCTACCTGGGACATACCCAATAAAAGTGAGTAACTCCTTGAAATGGTCCAAACCATCACCTTGAATGCCTTCTTAGTATAAAGATGAAGAAAAACGTTGGGGGCTGGATGGGTAGGAGGGAGGGCTTCTAGTGGGAAGTTCCCAGGAAAAGCACAGTAAACAAGGGAATGGTTGTCATGCATAACAGTATGTCTTTGCAGCAGGAAGGTGTAACGGTGTGTTATAGCCATTGGAAAGAATAGTTGTGGAGAAGAAATTGGTAAGAATTTCCAAAGATTTACTCCTTCTCCTCTTCCAGATCTCCCCTATAAATGCAAATGTCCCTTACTCGTCAGTGTAGGGATCAGAAAGGTAACATCTACTCAGCTTTTGTTCTAGTGTTATGCCCAGAATTCATGATCCCCAAAGACCACTAGGGAGCCGAATCTGATGCAAAAGCAAAGAGCCTTTATTCGAGCTAGCTCGAGCTCAATCCCCTACCTGCACCGATGCAGCGGTGAGATACCAGGGAAAGAGAGCGAGTTTCAAAAGGACAAAGGTTTTATTGGGGCCTAGGGGCAGTTGGTGAGGTAATGGCTGTGGCCTCAGCCGATTGGCTGGGGAAGGGTCCTGGGGAAGGGTCCGAGTCCTGTTAGGCAGGTGAGGGGGGGTTACTCAAGGGGAGGAGGTGTGGTCAAGGTGAAGGACACAGAACAAGATGGAGTCTGCTGGCGTAGGCCCGCCCTTTCACTAGGTCTGCTGTTTCTTAGAAATAATAACTCAAGATAATCGTTAAGCCAAACAGGCATATTTTGGGGTGGCAGATTCTGTTCCCTTTCACATCCATCAATATGAACTTAAACAGCTTCCCAGAAATCTACTGGCTGATCCAATGGATCCAACTGCTTTATGCACCAAGAGGGTATTTTGCCTTATTCCAATGCTATTAGGCTGTTCCTGTGGAGATGTTCCTACTATTATTGTTGTATTCTTTCCAAGAAAGTGCTTCCTAGGCCTAGTCTTCTAATATAGGTTCTTTTGACAGATATCTGAGCACCCAAGTTTGACCCATTTCGCTCATGGAAGGTCCTTTCCAACAGAGTCCTTGCACCATATGGCCTCTAAAAGTTCTGTCTCAAGAATCCTAGGCTCTGAAGATAGGCATTATCTTTCCCCACTCTGTTACCTCAGTTCAAGTCTCTCTTTATTGTTCACTTGGTTCAAAAGAGTCAATAAGCATATTGGAATCTTTTTTTTTTTTACATTTACTGGTCTCGGCTCTCTCTTTTTTTCTCCTAGCCCCATGCCATCCAAAGGTGTCCTACAGTAATCTCTTCTCCACAGTTATTCTTTCCAATGGCCATAATGTACCCTTATACCTTCTGCTGCAAAGGCATAACTGTCTTCTGGATGTATAAAGAAGTCTTTGGGTTAAAACTAATGAGAACTTCATGCTGTCAACTCAGTGGTTGACAAGAGATGGCAAGGTAAGAGCTAAAACAAGCAAAACTGATAAAACATTTGTAAACTCATTGCCCAGATAGCTCTCTTTCCCCAAGTCTCACTTGATGATCTATCACAGAGTGACTTTGGATAGTCATAGACTATTTATTTCAATCCTTTTGTTGTCCACTTTTCACAGATTTGGGAAAGAGCTCTGGTCTTGAGGCTGCCTCTTCCAGTCATGTTTTGGGTTACTAACTCCACTCAAGTCCCCTTCTTCTTCATCCTCATGGGCATATCTGGCTTTGAGGTTTCCCATGGCTGGATTTCCATCCCCTTCTGTTGTCTCTACACGGTCTCCATTGTGGGCAATATCACCATCCTGGCTGTCATCAGGGTAGAGCCCTCCCTACAAGAGCCCATGTACTTGTTCCTCTCTATTTTGGCTCTAACAGACCTGGGGCTTACCCTCATCACTTTGCCTACAGTCATGGGACTCCTCTGGTTTAATGCCTCAGAGATCAGCTTTGAGGCTTGTTTTGCCCAGTTCTTCTTCCTCCATGGATTCTCTTTTATGGAATCTTCCGTGCTGTTGGCCATGTCCTTTGACTGCTATGTGGCCATCTGCCGCCCCCTCCATTATGTCTCCATCCTTACCAACCGGGTCATCAGAAGAATAGGGATAGCCATCATTTTCCGCTGTGTTCTGACTGTTCTTCCTGCATTATTCCTACTGAAGCGGCTTCCATTTTGTGGCTCCCACCATCTCTCCCACTCCTACTGCCTTCATCAAGACATGATTCGCCTGGTGTGTGCTGATACCACTATCAATAATTGGTATGGATTTGTTATAGCTCTGGTCTTTACTACATTGGACCCCCTGCTCATTGTGGTCTCCTATGCACTCATTCTGAGAAGTGTCTTGAGAATCAGCTCCCAGGGTGAAAGTTTCCAGGCTCTCAATAACTGTCTGTCCCACATTCTGGCTGTTCTGGTCCTCTATGTGCCCTTGGTGGGACTTTCCATGACTCACCGCTTTGTCAAGCATGCCCCTCCAATTGTACATGTCATCCTGGCCAACATCTATCTACTAGCACCTCCTGTGATGAACCCTATTATCTATAGTATTAAAACAAAACAGATCCGTCAAAGAATTTTTCACCTCGTTTCTCATAGACAATTGCACTAGAGCGTTGAGAAGTAGGTTTTGGGTATTATTGCTTATAAAAAAGAACTTGGGTGAGGCACCTGGGTGGCTCAGTCAGTTGAGCGTCTGACTCTTGATTTTGGCTCCAATCATGATGCCAAGGTCATGGGATCGAGCCCTGATATGGGGCTCTGCACTGAGCATGGAGCCTGCTTGAGCTTCTCTCTCTCCCCTCTGCCCTTCTCCCCTGCTCTCTTGCTCTCTCTAAAATAATTATTTTTAAAAATTAAAAAGAAAAAGAACTTGGGAAACTTGGAAAGTTTTTGGTTTGGGTGTCCAGTCATGTATGAATCACAAAGCAGGAATTGAGGTACATATATTATTATGCTCCCTGAATTTGTAACTTAAACTAAGCTGAAACATCTACCCATTATGTAGCTGCCCCATTTACATGAGATTTTTGCCTGCCAAATTCCTCAAAGCTGTAATTCTTAGCTTCTTCTCTTTGCTTGAGTTTACTCATGAAATATTTAAATTCTTAATTCTATTTAACCAATAGTATTTTTATCTATCAGTTAACATGAGTTCATGTCTTCCCTGATTGTAACCATAGAGTCCTCTGTCAGACATGTTTTTCACTGCTTCTGGCTTTATCATCTTCTGCTCTCTCTGGGTAAAAAGATTCTTTACAACTAAATCTCATCTCCCTGGATCACATTGTTTGGGAAGTGATAATATGATCAATGCTCCTGAAAGACTTTCTTAGGCTTTGGTGGAATGAGTCATTTACAATTTCTTCTAGCCTGATTGTTTTCATAAAAGGTTTATATCATTGGTTTTGGTCCCTGATGAAAATAATGTAGCTAAGAACAAATTCTTGCCATTGAACATGTTGAAAAAAGTGAGCAGGATATAACTGGAAAGCCGAGAGCTTTCCCAACATCTGTAGTTTTTATTGTGTTTATTACACACCTGAAATTTACAATAATTGTAATGCTTAGTCCACTATTCTGGACATGCAGATTATGCACCAATGCGATTCCAGACCTCCCTTTGGAGAGCCATGGGAGCTGTGAGTGAGCTGGGGGCTCCCTTGGGAGCAAAGGGCCCAAGTGAAGCTTGGGTTACTTGTGAGGTGTAATTGAAAGAGGGGCAGTTTCTCCTTGGTGAAGTAAAACTTTGGGAAATGTGTGACTTCTTTCTAACTGCTGAGTAAGGACTGGGAAATGCCTTGTCTTTGTCAAGATGGCAGAATGCTTACATATGTTTAAATGCATATAGTGTGTCAGTGTCTCTATTCTGATGTACCAGGATGTCAGAAGAATTTTTTTTCATTATAACTTCAAAAACCTCTGTCAAGGGGCCTCTGGGTGGCTCAGTCGGTTAAGTGTCTGACTTCCACTCAGGTCATGATCTCATGGTTCCTAAGTTTGAGCCCCGTGTCAGGCTCCATGCTGACAGGTCAGAGCCTGGACCCCACTTCTGATTTTGTGTCTCCCTCTCGCTCTGCCCCTTCCTCACTCATGCTCTGTCTCTCTGTTTCTCAAAAATGAATAAACGTTTAAAAAAAATCAGGGCACCTGTATGGTTCAGTTGGTTAAGTGTCCAACTTCAGCTTGGGTCATGATCTTAGGGTTCATGAGTTCAAGCCCCGCATTGGGCTCCATGCTGACAGCTCAGAGCCTGGAGCCTGCTTTGGATTCTGTGTCTCCCTCTCTCTCTGCCCCTCCCTGCTTTCACTCTGTCTCTTTCTCTCTCTCTCTCTCTCTCTCTCTCAAAAATAAATAAACATTAAAAAAATTAAAAAAAAAAAAACACTGTGTGTTGAAAATGGTTTTATTCTACCTAACAGTGAAATAACTAAGACTCAGGGTTACGTGACTTTGCAAGGTGCATGTGACAGAGCTTCTCTTCCATCTGAACTGTAAGGAGCCTTGAGGGATAGCCCTTTGCCCCATTCCTAGAGGCTGTATCCTGGGTCTTTCACTATAGGGGCAGGAGGCAGTATTTGCAAAGCTTGGGAGGGGAATGGTTGGAGAGCAGAAGGCTTGTGCCTGAGAGATAAGACTTCAAGTCCAGGGAGGGGCTGAGCAATTGATTCCTGTTGTCTCATGGCTCAGATAGTACCCCCGCCTCAGACCTCTCAACCCTGCATGCATGGGGACTCCTGCCTGGGGACAGGTAAGGATGAGTCACTGATGAAGAATGATTTCCCTGAACTAGGGTCCCAGGGGAACACCCTGGTTTCCTTTGAGACCTCCCCTTGGGTTTCCTTTCTGACCCTCACCCCTGTCTCCCTGGCCCTCTCTCCTTTGTCTTCTACCTGTCTTTCCCTCATTTTCTTTCCTATCTGTTCCACCGACCTTCTCTTCCTACTGGAGGCTTGTCTCTCCTCATCTTGTCCACTTGGGCTCACCTCTAAGTCACTCGATCCTAAGCATAGAGCTGGACGAGCAACGTGTGTCACTCAGGGGCCCTTGCGTCACCAGCTAGCCCTCACAAATAACTGATTGCCTGGCTCCTCCGTGGCTGGTTGACTGACCCTAAGTCCCTCTCTAACTGGCACTTACTGGTGCTTCACTGTGTGTGATTCCCAGTGCTATTGATGAGCCTGGGCCCCCCTCTCCAGCTTACAGTCATGCCTCTCTGGCCACAGTCAGGCTTTCATATCCCCTGAAAGGCAGGCAGAGACCCTCTAAGAATGGCTAGGGACATAATCTTCATCCTGCCTTCAAGCCAGTAGGTATGACATTATATGACGTTAGATGAATGACATCTATGACACTGTTGAGAATGTCGTTTGAAGTGGAGGTGATATCTGCACCAAACCCTGATACTCAAAGGTTCTATCTAAAGATTTTTAAAAACATTACTGCATAATGTATCAGGTTGTGTTAAATTCACATGAGTGCATTTTATTGCAATGTTCAGCCTCACCAGTGCCTTAATGTACCCAGAATAGTGTAAAGACAGTAGTCCGTCACACCTAGAGCCCTTCAGGCGACAGGGTGACATGTGTATCTCACTATGTTTTAATGTGTGAATATTCTTTATGGGAGAACTTCTTTGGGGTAGTAAAACCATATCCATGGCTGTGTATAAAGGAGAAGAAATTTGCTGACTGGTACCGCAGAATACTGGGTTGTTCTATCTCTATCTAAATGCATCTCTTCACGGTATTTTCTACCACATGCTTGATCTTATTCTTCCTTATTCCCCAAGGCGGGGGGTGGGTGGGTGGGTAAGATAATGCTGACAACTTATTGCTGGGATGGAACCAGCCTGGCATAGTTTTGTCTTTGGCATTACCCTACGCTCTAATTTCATGGTTTCCATAGCTGGTAAACACCAATGATACTCTAATAACACTGCTCTCAAGGTGCAGAACCTGTTACTCAGTGGCCACCAGTCCTTCAGTTAGCTAGATACTTCCATGGACTTCTGATACATAGTAAAGACTTTATTTTCAATTGTGGCTCAGTTCCTGGCACTAATGATCTAAATGTCTATATAACTCCTTCCCAGATAAAAGAAATGTTCTGGGGCACCTGCGTGGCTCAGTTGGTTAAGTGTCTGACTCTTGATTTCGGCTCAGGTCATGATCTCATGGTTTGCGAGTTCAAGCCCCACATTGGGCTCTGCGCTAATAATGCAGACCTGCTTGGGATTTTCCCTGTCTCCCTCCCTCCCTCTCTTGCTTTCCCTCCTCTGCTCACTCTTTCTCTCCTTCAAAGAATAAAAAGAAAAAAAATATTCCTTGTCAGATGCAATCAACTATGGCTGGAATTCAAGGTTATTAAAAATACATTATTTTTGTAATTGGTTTTGAGTAGGCTGCTGTGACAAGGAGGTGAAGAACCAGCCATAGCTTGAGAAACCCCCTTATAGACTCCTCTTCTGTATTTTTTTTCTCTTTTTTCTCTCCTTGGGTATCCTGCAGCTCTTAGGAAAACATGGAGACCCCAATGATTGAAAATTGTTCACTAAAAATCAACATTTCATATATCTACATTCAAAAGAAAATTCATCAATGGAAAGTTAGGGAAGTTGAGAAAGGTGTCTTATGAGGTTGGCCTCAGTGTACTCAGACTATGTGCCCGGGAAGGAACGGGCAGACCTTGTACACAGGAGACTTTGATTATTCACTTTCGGGAGTCTCCTGTCACATAGTGGTGTGCAAACAGCTTAGTGGGATGCCCCAAATACAGAGATTTCTATCTCTACCTCTACCTGTAAACTGTCTATATATAATGATGCAGGATTAAAAAAAAATAGAGAGACACAGAAACATCGTCCACTCCTCGTTTATTATTCAGTTTAATAAAGAACATTTTATTAAGCTCCTACTCTACTCAAAGCATTGTGCTTAAAGCTAGGTTACAGTGGTTTTCATAGTCCAGTAAGGGAGGAGGAAGAAGGAGGAAATTTCATGTGTGGCAGGTGCTCCTAAATACAAAGGTATGCTCATCCATGTGCCTGATACACACACATGGCACATTACATAGCTTGTAAATTGCACCAGAGCATTTGCCAGAGTCCCACATTTGCACATTCGGCTTGCCTCCACATTACCCAAAAATCTAGAGATCTGGGAAGTTCCTCTTTGGCGATCAAGGGCAAGGGAATGTGCAGAAGACAGAAGTTCATTTATATTTGGCCCTGATTTCATCAGTCTTTAGGAAAATAATTTTACTCTATACAGGTTGCCTGTATAAGGCTTGTTGAACTCTGGCAAAGGTATTCCTTCCTCTTCTTATATTGAATCTATAACTACCCTTCCTGCCACCATTAAGAATGAGACCTTATCTGAATCCCTCCTTACCCGATATGTGCGTGAAACATCCCTACAGCCTGCCATGAAACCCTTTTCAACAGCCCAGGCCTTCTCCTGCTCCTAACACATGTGTTTCCTCTTTGTCTTTCTTTCTACGTAATTGCACACATATCACCTACCCTTTGTTACCTTGGTTTTGCACACGTGAGGAATACATACCAAGTACCAATCAAGTCCAGTTCTACTCTGAATTAATTTCCTCTTGAGGCTCTGATTATATATAATTTCTGACTAACACCTTTTCCTTTCGTCGGGATCATCATAATAAAACTTCTTCCCCTAGATCAGGAATTGATTTACTTGCTGATGTGAATTCACTTCACTATGTAAAAATAGAGCATTCCTATTTTACTTGTGCAGTTGCCTTCTTGGCGTACTGTGTTCAATAGCAACCATTTGGAAATTAGCTCAGAAAGACTCTGCTTCACTGATGACAAGTTCTAGAAAAGGCAGGTGGTGCACACATGGGACACAACAGATAAAAGTTAATGGTTGCAAGGTTGTAAGGATGTCCAGTCCATATGAAAAAACAACCAAGAACGGAATCTGTGTTCAATTTGTTGGACCATGCCACTCAGAGTGCATGAACCCAGAGTCACATCAGAGCTGCTGCAAGTTGAATGAGAGTTAAGTACAAAATGAATATCAATTGAGCTATGCTAAGCACCTTGCTCTTTGTTTAGTGTTTTACATGACTTATTTCCTTTCATCCTCATGGGGAAAAAAAAGGGGAGTGGCAGAAAAAAAAAACAGTTGTATCTGAAATACTTTTCTGTGGCATTTGTACATTTATTTTAATGTCTTCCTTAGAAATTTATGACTGTCAAATTATTATGTTTTTAATATCTCAGTCCTTTTCCAGACAGGAGAAAGTAAATACCATGTTCTTGATGGGAACTGGAGAATACTACTGTGAATCTGCTTAGTTTTAATACTACAGATGACAGGGTTCATAAAAGAAGGGAAAGGAAGTAGATGTAGCTATTTGTGATGTGTACTAGATGGGGAACATTTCTTCCCAAATCGGTAGATGAATGTCAAACCAAAACAGTGACATAGAAGACCAAGATACAGCAGATGTGGGAGGCACATTTGTTGAGTGCCTTGGACCCCTCCTCTCCAGATGCAATACTCATGACAGTTTTGAGAATCAAAATATAGAAGCAAAAGATTATCAAGCAGTCCATTAGGACCATAGAAAATACCATCACAATAGGATATAGGCAATTGAAGGTGATGTCAGCACAGGCTAATTTGATGACTTCCTGGTGGAGGCAGAATGCATGAGAGAGGAAATAGGATCTGCAATAGGAAAACCAATCGAGAGGCAATATTGGAGGCAAGATGACTGTAAATCCCTTCATGAAAACCCCCACTCCAATCTTTATCATTTGGGTGTTGGTAAGAATGGAAGTATATCTCAGTGGGTTGTGGATGGCAACAAACTGATCATAGGCCTTGGCAAGCAAAATCCCAGACTCTATGACAGAGAAAGTGTGGATGAAGCAGGCTTGGCAAAAGCAGGAGCCATGGCTGATTTCCCTATGATTTGTCCACATCGCACACAGCACTGTAGGCATTGTAACCAGGGTCATCCCGAGGTCTGTGGTTGCCAGCATGGCTAAGAAATAGTACATGGGCTCGTGGAGGTTATGGTCAACGCTGATGAGAAATAGGAGAATGCCATTGCCATGAAGTATGGAAATCTAGATGACAGATAACGGGATAGAGATCCAGTGGTGAGCCTTTTCCAGGCCTACGAAGCCAGTCAGCAGAAAGGGTGGGGCACTGGTGTTGAGTTCCATAATGGGCATTACAGTAGGATGAATCTTCTGTTTAGGAAAGACCACGTTAGGTCTTCAGACATTCTTCTTTAGCCACTTCTACTTTTTTACTTCCTGTAGCTCTTCCCTAAACTGTAGTGACTCCAGAGAAATAAAACATTCTTTCTTAGGAAAGCCTTAGAGATGGGGGGGGAAAAAGTAATCCGATCAACAACTGCAAATCAGTGTTTAACATATGTGCCAGGCAATGTACTAGGCAGCATGGATATAGTAGTTTATGAGATAGAACTGGTTCTTGTCCTTATAGCTTGAAGTAGATTCAGAGGTCATATGTTTTCACTCATATGTGGATCTTGAGAAACTTAACAGAAGACCATGGGGGAGGGGAAGGGGGAAAATAGCTACAAACAGAGAGGGAGGCAGGCAAACCATTAGAGACTCTTAAATACAAAGAACAAACTGAGGGTAGATAGAGGGGTGGGGGAGAGGTGAAAATGGATGATGGGCATGGAGGAGGGCACTTGTGGGGATGAGCACTGGGTGTTATATATAAGCAAATTTGACAACAAATTATATTAAAAAATAGATTCAGAGAATGAAAGAGGAATAACAGCAATATGAAAATTATAATAGAAGATTTACAGAACTCTGTGGGAGCATGGCTTACTTTATTAAATCTGGCAAGGTTTGGGCATGGTCAAAGAAAGCTTCCCAGAGCATGTAACATCTGACAGGTACATGGGAATCAGGTAAAAAGGAAGGGGATTTTCACCCTGAGGGAAAAGCAGAGGAGAAATTCCTGAGGCAAGAATGGGCTTAAAGAAATAATTTGTGCTCAATGCAGTTAGAGAACTCAAGATGGGAGTAACAAATGATTAGACTGTAGAGGTTTTATTGGTTTCAAAAAGTCATACCAAAGGGCTACCCTGGTGGCCTTCTTGCCACAAAGTAAAGCTCAAAAACATTTAAGCATCTATGCTTTGTAAATACTTCTATCAGTGTTGGGATAAGCTAGGACATGGGTAAATACCAGTATATCACCATGAGCATTAAGAAGAATATTCTAGAGTGAGTTCATCTCATATTTGTGTGAAGCCTCTGAGACCTCCAGACTCACTTTCAGGTAATTCCTTAGCTGACATTCCAGCTCCTCCAATCTTTAGCCATGTAATTTGGGTAGACCCCTTCTACTCCCTCAGCCTGTGATCCTCCTCTGAAAAATAAATGAGAATTAAGTGTCCCTTGACCTGTGAGGACTAAATGCAGTAGCATCCGGGAGTGGACTTTGTAAGTGGGGCGACGCTGTGCCTCTATGATGGGTTTGGGCTACGCTTAATCAGAAGGCCGTTCTGAATTTGTTTGGCAGAGGAAGGCCAGTGTCACTCACACTCAGGTATGCTGAGTCATTCCAATTTGCTCAAAACATTTGGAGAAGAGGTATAAGATAATAGGGATTTAAGAAGCCTTAAGATGACAGTGACTGAGAATAGTTAGAGGCTAGTGAAGGTTCCTGGTGTCTGGGACAGGATGGGGGGTGGGTGGGAAAAGGGGAGGGGCACTTTGGTAAGCACCAACCAGGCTGAGGGAAGCCTGCAACCTTGGGCTTCACATGGGAGTGGGGGTGAGGCGAACTTCGTCCCGGTAGAGCTGGGAGAAGCAGAATGTGAAAACCAAAACACAAAAAAAGAAACTTGGTTTTGGCAGGGATGGGTCTGAGTTGAAGCAGAATGTGAAAACCAAAACACAAAAAAAGAAACTTGGTTTTGGCAGGGATGGGTCTGAGTTGCCTATTGTCACAAGTCTAGCCAGGTCTCTTTCCTCTGACATGCTGAGACCCAGATGGGTGGGGGAGCCAGACAGCGGGGGAAGACCCAGCTGGAGAGCATAACTGCTTCCTACCTATTATACAGCAGACGTGGCCTGGATGTGTGGCCAGTGTGCCTATTTTTTAATAGAATGTCCACAAACATCTTACTTTCCCCATTTTTCAATTAATTGGTAATTAGGATATGTACTCAATGACATAGTTTCGTGCTGTTGAAATAATTTTCCAGGCACAAAATGGAGCTCGCCTGCCCAGTGGTGCCACATCAGTAACACCAAACTTAGACAACTTTCAGTCCCTGTAAACACTGCACTTGACCATACATGCAGTGTATCCAGTCAGGCAGGCCCCAAACTCCAAGCCAACTCTGAGCTTTCTCACCCCACACAAGGCTGCCTAGGTGACTGCAGACAAGATATTTTCTCAAGATATTTGTCTCTTCCTTATTCTTTGTTCTTTATTCTTCATCCTATAAAACACTTCTGCTTTCCCACCTCCCCTCCCATATTGCAGTTCTCCAGGTAGAGACTCCACTTCGTGACGTGTTAAATAAAGTTTGTTTGTGTCCCCTACATGGTCTTCTTTAATCATTTTTAACACTGCAAAGAACTGTAACTCGACAACTCTTGCCTCATGACCTTGAAAAGTTTATACATCAACCCCCCGGGGGTGTCCACTCCTGGGGAGCCCTTAAGATCTTGGATTGATGAAAAACTGTTTCCCCAAACTAATCATTCTAATCCAAAAATGTGGTGGCTTCAAGAAGACACTCTGAGTCTCTCTTCTCTCATGTGACTTCTCACGGAGGAACACCACCCAGACGTTCACCTAACAGACTTCACATTTGCCTTGCCTTTGGATCCTTCTCCCTTTTGTTTCATTTCCCTGATCTCTGTCTGCTTTGTAACCTTTCTTCTTATCATCCGATTTTCTGACATCCTTTCTACTGTCTGGCAACGTTATTTAGACCGAGCGATACCATCTGTTCTCATACATGGTGTGCAGTAGTAGATGCAAATTAATCACCAAATTCTCATTATATGGCTCAGTGCATAATAGTTCTATTTTCCCAAGCCATGAACTGAAATTCTTGACTTTCATACCAGTGAATACTGGCTCTGAATGGCTTTCTACCCAAATCCTCCAGCTTTTTCCCTTTTTACCAGCATCCCTTGCTGATAAAAATGGTGACCACCTTCCCCTACCCACACCACCCCAGCACCAGATCCACTATAGCTCTCTATCTGTGTGGGGTTTGAGATCCTGCAAATCTACAGTGCCTATAGCTCATAAAGAAGGGAATGAACAAAGAAGCTCTACTCTGCCTTTAGTTACAGAATTTGCACACTTAGTTCCTAATGGATAATAGGCCCACTTCTGGGAATACGCAGCAATTTAAAGTAAAGTGTCTAATGTCAGATTCTGTAAAGTCTGCTTCTGCTTTAATCTGAGGCTGGTCTATTTGGCAAGTTTTTTTTTGTTTTGTTTTGGTTTTTTTTGTTCTGTTAGTCTACACCCATGGTCATTAGAGTGCCTCCCCTCCTCAACCTGATTTAGGCTCTGGGTGGCGGGGTGGGGGGGTGGTGGTAAATACCTGGTGGCACTGACAGGAGTCAAGAGGAAGCTCATACGAATAGCTGAAGAGAGCAACAAGGGAAATAGATAATCTATCCCAGGGTCCTGAATTATTCTAGAGCTATCTGCCTCTATTCCCACAGGTCTTTTGCCTTTTTCTTCCAAATTACATCTGCCTAGTAAGAAAGACAGATTTTGGCTTTTCCCTATTCCAAAAATCTGTAAGAAAAGATTATTTGGGAGCCCAGTTTTGAGGGGAGTCTTTGGGATATATTCTTATGCCTCATCACCTCTTGACTGACATATTGCTGCCTTTCTCTGTAAGTTTCATTAAACCAACTCTCTATACCCTACCCATGACCTGTTCCCTATGCTGAGCCTTCCAGGACAAGAAACACTGGAGCTTCTTATTGACCTGTTCACGAGTTTTTTGTTCATCGGTGCCATAGATGTGACCCTAGACCCCTAAGCCTGGCCAAAGTCTTGGCTTCAACACCTCCTCTTTAGATCATACCAAGAAGCCAAACTTCAAGGAGCATTTGTTTCAGAAGGTCCTCTCCAAGGCCCATTTCTGCCTCCTCCCTTCTTTGTTCTCCCAGCTTTGGAGCTTTGGAACAGTGGTGCCCCAAGGTCCCAAGCTGTATCCTTGTTTGGGTTTAGCCTTGTCACCAGAAAGGTGATTAATTTTAAGCATCACATACTAGTAGGGAAGAAAAGTTAGAGAGGATGGCCTTTTTGCTTTTTTTTTTTTTTTTTTTTTTTTTTTTTGGAGAACTCCCAGGACTTTGCCTTTACAGTGAAACATATGTGGATAAAAGGACCAGAGCAGGGCATTAAATTGCTCTATTAGGAAAATTTCCCCACCCTAACTCCCTTGGCCCAGGTGTTCAACTGGGACCATTGTGATCCCAGAACTCTGCTCTGTTTCATAGAACTCACCTCCATCAAAAAGAAACTGACTTCCCAGTCCTATATTTCTTATGAGCTCTTTCTCAGATCTCTCCATACCATCTCTGCAATGTAAGGAAGGACAGAAAGGGAAGAGAGAAACTTTTGGAGGTGTCAATCAAATGCAGCCATTTGAAGACTTTCTAAAAGATATTGTTATCCTAATGCCCTTTATATTAGTCTGCTATGGAAGGCCCCAGGATCATTGGGCCTAGAGAGAAAGTCAAGAAAGATTTCCTTTGATGGAATTTAGATCCGTCTGAGTTGATTCCCGAGAGTACAGAGAAAGGATGCATCGTGGCATAAAGAGTTGTGAGCTTATTTATATTTTTGAGGGTGTTCCATGAGAATACAACTTAGATGCCCAAATATTGGAAGACATTATAGGGCATAATAACAGAGACATTCAGAGGACATGCAGATTCAGAAAAATAATCAGAAAAGCCGGGGTGCCTGGGTGGCTCAGTCGACTGAGCATCCAACTCTTGATTTCAACTCAGGTCATGATCTCACAGTTCAGGTTCGTAGGTTTGAGCCCCGTTTAGAGCCCTGTGCTGACAGTATGGAGCCTGCTTAGGATTCTCGATCTCCCTCTCTCTGCCCCTCACTCCTCCCATGCACACATTCTATCTCTCTCAAAATAAATAAATAAACATTAAAAAATAGAAGAAGAACCAGCAAACCAACAGACACATAGAAACATGGGTCACTTTAAGTTTTATTCATTTGATCAAAAACTTGTATTTTATTAAGGATTTCCCATGTGGCAGTTTCTATAATAGAGTAGGAAATAAGACCTATAATATCATTGTCCTCCTGGAGCACACGGTCTATAAACTATGAAAGGAGAGAGACAAATGTCATACAGACCAGATACACAGCTGAATTGAATAAAAATAAATGAATGAATGAATGAATGAATGAACAAAGAAACAGTCCATTGAGCTGATCTGGTAGAGATTATTTATGAACCTGGAAGCTGCTCTAAAGGTCTGGTTTCATGTTTGTTTTTTCCATGCTACTCAGAAATCCCAGGAGTTCTGGAAAATTCTTACCTTCGTATGAGCAAGAGTAGGGGCAGGAGTCCAAGACCGCTTTGAATGCCAGCATGACAAAGCCCAGTGATAGGCTCCCTCTATGTGAAGGGAAGTGACTAGTCACTGGGTGGCACCTTGTATGATCCTAGCATTTTGTATTCAATCTTCTGTTCATAGGAACATCTTCTCTGATTCACTTTAAAACCTATCACCTGAGTCATGTGTACTACTCTTCAGCTGGCCATAGGACCATGAACTCTTCCCCATGTCTAGACTGTGACCAAAATAAACTTTCATAGCTATTTGGAACCAGGAAAGGTAATTTTTCTTCTTGTCACAGGCATTGCCTCCCTCCTCCCCATTCACACGTATGACCAACTATTTGTCAATTCTGGTATTTTTAACATTCCTTCAGTCTAGTCTTATCTGTGGTATATTGCCAAGCTAGAACTTTAATACCATTTTACTATGTGAAAATATATATCTCTATTCCCCTGTATCTAGAACTAGCTCATCAAGATAATGGTCATCTGGGTTAGGAATTATCTCTGTGTTATTATATTTTTACATATGTTTACATATATGTTATTAATAATGATAACATCTAATAAATATTTATCAAACATTTAACTGGACAGACTTACATATAGGTTCCCTAGAGTTGCCATATTGAACTGAGGATTGGGTAAGTCTCATCATTTCACTTAGTGCAGTTTTCTAGAAATAGCAACTATTTCCATATTAGCAAAAAAAATAGATGAATGTTTGAGATTAGGAGTGTCATTGCTAAGTATATCAGAGCCAAGACATGCAGAACATTTGGAAAAACAATGGGCTTTGACTCAGTTAGAGACCAATAGTCTAGATCCAAGAATTGTGTGATCAGGTGTCTTATGCCCACTAAACAGGGTGGGTTACTTCTGAAGAGAATAAATCAGTTGGACACCTGAGAGATGTGCTTAATCATGTACATATATTATGCCATTTGCTATCTAGCAATAAATGGGCTATGTGAAATGATATTCTGAATATCAGAGAGAGGTAGGTTTCCACTGACATGTCTTTCCCTAGTTGCTCCTAACAACAAAGCTGTCAGTTTGTCCAGGTTCCCCGAGTTATTCTTGGAGAGCAGTGAGTCAAATTTATGCTCTAGAGTTAGGCAGAGAGAATAAACGAATTATACCACTCTGGATCTGCTTGGTTTTAATGCTATATATAACAGGGTTCATAAAAGGGGGGAAAAGGAAGTAGATGTAGCTCATTGTGATGTGGACCACACGAGGAGCATGCTTTCCAAACCTATGAATAAATGTTAGACCAACTACAGTGACATAGAAGACCAGGATGCAGCAGATGTGAGAAATGCACGTATTGAGGGCCTTGGCCCTTTCTTCTCCAGAAGCAATGCCCATGACAGTCTTAAGGATCAAAAAGTATGAGAAAAAGATGATAAGAAAGTCCAACAAGACCATTGCAAATACAACCACAACTGGATAGAGACGATTAAAGGTGATGTCAGCACAAGCTAACTTGATGACATCTTGGTGTAGACAGAAAGCATGAGAGAGTACATGGGATCGACAATAGGGAAACCAGTGAAGGCGGATAATTATTGGCATGATTGACAGACCAGCCCTTGTCAATACCCCCATCCCAATCTTCATTACCTTGGTGTTGGTAAGGATGGAAGTATATCTCAAGGGGTTGCGGATGGCAATGAAGCGGTCATAGGCCATGGCAAGCAAAACACCAGATTCTACGATAGAAAGAGTGTGGATAAAGTAGGCCTGAGAGAAGCAGGCCTGATGGCCAATCTCTCTGTGATTCAACCATAGAACGCCCAGAACTGTGGGCATCGTGGTCAAAGTCACTCCAAGGTCTGTGGCTGCCAGCATAGCTAAGAAATAGTACATGGGCTCGTGAAGGTTATGATCATCCCTGATAAGAAAGAGAAGAGTGCCATTACCAAGAAGTATGGAGATGTAAACCCCTAATAATGGGATGGAGATCCAGTGGTGTGCCTTCTCCATGCCTGGGAAACCAGTAAGCAGAAACAGGGAAGTGGTGGTGTTGAGCCACATTGCAAGCCTTGCAAAGAAGAAAATACTCCCTTCAGGTAATGCAGTAGAAGCTCTTCTGTAGAAGTTGCCCTTGAGTGTGCTACCTGTTCATAAGATGTGTATCAGTCTTGACTTCCAATGATAGCAAGGATGATAATTTAGTCATTATTTGGAGATTTCTAGGTATGGGAGAATAGAGTGTATAAGGAACTCTATGTATTATTCATTGCTACTGTACAACATACAGGAAATACAGCAATGTCGACAGAATAGACCTAGTTGATGTCCTTATAAATTATATAACCAAGAAAATAAAGGCAAAATGCAAGAAGACATCAGTATATTTGAATAGTGCTATGATAGTGTTGGAACTTACAGTGTATTTTTCAATGTGCTCTTTATCTTCACTTGTGATATTTCTCAGAAAGTATGAAACCTGCAAGATCAGTAGAGAATTAATTCCAAGACGAGCAAGTATGAACATCAATAGCAAAACAAACAAATAAATAATCAATCAGTCAATCAAATAGACTTAGTTGATTTGAGGGAATGATCAATACTCATTATGTCTGGAGGAAAAAACCTGAAGCTCTAGAGACTTTTGAAAAATGATATGATATCATATATCACATTTATCACAAAAATGATATCAGCAAATTATATGTGTTTATCTCCACAACACATAGACATCAAAATCCATGTTGCTTAGCATCATAATTCTTTGGTTATTGATGTGATGTGCCTCAAAGAATTCAAAATTTTATAGTGTAGATACAAAAATGAGCAATAAAAAGGGGATTTAATGACAAACATTTGAGAGCACTATTTGTTAACAGCACAGATTACTGTTAACATATCACCTGTCTGGAGGTACAAAGATAGAAATCCGTTATCTAGGCAAGTTCAAGAAGAAAATTTTTTACAAACTGTGGAGTGTGATGAGATTTAACAAAAGTGAGAAGGCTCTGTGACATTCAAATTTCAGGCATCACCTGGTAGCCAAACTCTAGGAGTAAAAAAAAAAAAAAAAAAAAAAACATGCATTGGTGGCATCATTCAGAGAAAAGGAAAGCCACCTTGTACTCTGGTTGGTAGGGACTGTGTATCTCACATGCTTTGAAAAGAACATCTTGGTGTGAATTTGATATATGAATCCTAGGACATCTTTTTGCCCATGAAAAAAGGTGTATAAGATTATTGAGTTTTTACCTCCAGAAGCATTTGTTATTCCAGCTCTGCTACTTTGTAACAATAATAATATTGGGAAAGTTATTTAATCTTGGGCTGTGGTTTCATGATCTTTAAATGGTACTGGTGGGGCGCCTGGGTGGCTCAGTCGGTTAAGCGTCCGACTTCAGCTCAGGTCATGATCTCGCGGTCCGTGAGTTCAAGCCCCGCATTGGGCTCTGTGCTGACCGCTCAGAGCCTGGAGCCTGTTTTGGATTCTGTGTCTTCCTCTCTCTCTCTGACCCTCCCCCGTTCATGCTCTGTCTCTCTCTGTCTCAAAAATAAATGTTAAAAAAAAAAATTAAATGGTACTGGCAATTTCTGTCTTGCCCAGTGATGCTCTTGACACAGGTTGTGAAAATGGAATGGGATTGCCAGTGAGAAAGTGCTTTGCAAGGGGTAAATTGTTCTTCACTTTTGAAGTTCTGGTGTTATTATTACAGAGAAGAGCCTCTTCACTCTCTTCCTGGTGGCTACGCACCATGATTATCCACTCACTCTGATTATCCACTTACTCTGAGACGTGTCAAGTTTTCTTAACAAGCCTGGGGAACCAATATAAGATGATGGGGGTTTTGAGGAGGCTGGGTATGGCTGTATCTGAAAATACTAAACTAGAGTTCACTTGAACAGTAGATAAAAGATGGTGTTTGGGGTGGAGAGAGAGAGGAGAGAAGGAGGGTGGTGAGTGAGGGTGGGGACTTCTGCAAGCTGCGAAAGCCTGGAGCCCAGGGACTGGAGTAGGTTGAGGGAAAAGCAACTCTGTCTTCATAGGGGTAGGAGGAGGAATAGCTGACTGCTGCCTGTGAGTGAAAGGCTTGGACAATACTCAGCTTATGTGACGTTAAAGAAGCAGGAGTGGGGGCACCAGACAGGGGAGATAGCTTCAAAAAGGGAATGTAAGGAATACATCATTGCTGAGTTTCCGTTATGTTTCAAGACACTAGGACACTATATGTGCCTCATTTTGGGGGGAGTGGGGGAGTAGAATCTTTATAGCAGCCTCTTTCCCCAGTCTACAGTCATATTGGTTATGTGTCCAAGGTGATACAGTCAGCCAGTGGCACAGTCCTGTTTATGCACTGTGGATTAATTAGACTCTAGGAATGGTGAAATCTATGTAGTAATTTCGAGTACAACCAAGCTTACTGCCTCTCTATTATGTATTCATACTGAAAATCTGAACATTTTTACTCAATTTGCTCAGAGTTATTTTTGTTGGACACGAGGTTATCTGTAAATGTTGGGGGGTTAAACATCTTAGACTTTTGCCTCATCCCTGCAGCCACCTATCATCTCCCAGAATCTTAGAGTGGACCTGGGTTTTCCTTGATGAGAAGCTAATTCCCAAAGTCTCAAACCCTGATACATGAACTGTGGGCTCTGTACAGACACCCCAGAGATCCTGCTCAGATTTTTATCTTTCATATGCTCCCTCAATTTCCCTTAGACCCTTTTCCTCCCCTTTTCCTGACACTTCCTCTATCATAAATACTTAATCTCTCCTCCTTTTTTAAAAATCTCCTAACCTTTCTCTGTTACCATTCTTTTCTGAATAGTTCACATTTATAATCCATTCTTCTATTTATTCTATCTGCAGGGCTCCGTTCTCAATACATACTTCTTAGCAGAATGCCTTGCACATGATTTGTTTTCTTTTCTAGTCACTGAATGATTGGTTTGCTGGCACAAACAAATTGATTTTCTGACCATCTTACATGCCTGATTTTGAGCAGGGTAGCAAATCATCAAAGCATGTGGATTGCTTGGTACGCCCTCCTAAGTGGTTGATTGATTCTGAATACATCGTTGTGTATCCCCAGCGAGATGACCTGAGGGTTGTGTTATAAGGGATATGGAGAGAAAAAACTGTACCCTATCCTCAATTGAATGCTTATTGCACTGGACTTTTCCAGGTGCTGAAGATACACAGCTATGCAAACAGCCGTCTCTAATCTAATGGCACACACTGCCCACACTCCATCCAAGATTAACTTTGACTTGGTTTAACAGTCTTGCATGGTAGGGACTATTCTCCAGGAAGTGTCTGAATTACAAAGCTACCCTTTCTCACACTTTTCAAGAGATTCTAACCCCGTCAGTTTTCTGGATTTGTAGGGGAAAAGTCCATGCAGAAAATCACAGGGCTAGAACAGAGGCCAGAGAGGCTACAGGTGCAGGCATGGGGAGAACAAGAATTAGAAATGCGTAATTTATCCCCAAGCTTACACCTACCATTTGGTTTGTTCCCATAAGTCTTCTTTGCCTCGTGTGTTCCATAATCTGTCTGGATTCTTGGCCTTCTTAGATACATCTGAGGAGGTAATCCTTAAATAAATCAGATTTTATAGATGTTGGAGAGTCTTAAAGACCCGCGTCTCTTCTCCACATATCCTTGACAGAGAATACTATCAGGTTCTCTTTGCCAAGAAATCAGCTCCCTATTTCCTGTCCTCTCTACTTTGATACCTGCAGTGAGATATCACAGAGAAAATTCATTACATACCCTCACTGACCTGAATTTTTTTCTTTCATTCTTCATTCCATAGGCATGAATCTGCAACCCTGAGCCTTATTAAGGATTTAGTCATAATGCCACTCTTTTCATGGTCTGCACAAAATTCTGGCAGGTAGGAACATTGACTTCAGAAGCTTGTCTTCAGGGTCCATTCCTGATTTAGGTCACTCATTGTTCCTCCCTCTCTGCACCCCTCCTTCCCTTTGTGCCTCCCTTTTTTCATCTTTTTCTATCTTTATTTGAATCCTTGACGTGGGGGATCTGGGGGTTTGAACAGCAGTCCCTAAGGTCTCTGTCTATGTCCTGGCTTTTACTTAAGCTCTGTTGCTAGAAGAGTGATTGGTTGTTTATACGTGTAGGCATATGGAAGGACAAGCAGACCAGCTAGGAATGCAGATTGAAACAGAGTTCTTGAGAAAGCATTTTCCCCACTTGTGTGTGGGAACTCCCAACCCTTCTCCCTGAAATGAGGAATGAGTTCAAACTAGAGGAGAGCAGGCCGTCACTTTGGTGAAGTGAGAGTTCTTCCCATCTCGTCGCCTTTCCCCTAATCTTGATGTCTGGCCCAGAGCCCCATCTCAGAGAAGGGAGCTGCCCTCTCCAGTCCCCGATTTCCTCTTTTCTCTCCATCTACATCCTCCATCCCCATGTTCCCCATAAGAAGACAAAACAAGGATGGGAGTCACTTGTAATCAAATTATGAGTTCAGATATGGAGGACAGGAACCATAATGCCAATTTTCTGGAAGCCAAAAGTCTTAATGTCTTTTCTCATGCAAAAAGTGGCAATACAGTATACATGCGATTAAAAGCATGAATGCCGGGGCACCTCGGTGGCTCAGTTGGTTTAGTGCCTGATTCTTGATCTGGGCTCAGGTCATGATCTTGCAGTCATGGGATCAAGCCCCATGTTGAGTTCTGTGCTGACAGCATGGATTCTCTCCCTCTGCCTCTCTGCTGCTCTCTCTCAAAATAAATAAATAGGGGCGCCTGGGTGGCGCAGTCGGTTAAGCGTCCGACTTCAGCCAGGTCACGATCTCGCGGTCCGTGGGTTCGAGCCCCGCGTCGGGCTCTGGGCTGATGGCTCAGAGCCTGGAGCCTGTTTCACATTCTGTGTCTCCCTCTCTCTCTGCCCCTCCCCTGTTCATGCTCTGTCTCTCTGTGTCTCAAAAATAAATAAACGTTAAAAAAAAATTAAAAAATATATATATATATTTTAAAACATCTTGAATGCTGGAACTTGAGCACTTGGTTTACACTGTGACTCTGACTCTTGCTGTGCTGCTTTGACACTTTGAGAAATTAACCGCAGTGCACCTTATGTTCCATATCTCTAAAATGCATGTAATGATAATCACCATTGCATAAAGTTATTGTGAGGTCTAAATATAAATCACTTAGAATAGTACTTGACATATAATAAGCACTCAGTCAATGTCAGCCATTACTACCTCTGTCATAATTATACTTATTTTAATTATTTATATTTTGGATTAGATTCCCCCACTGAACAGTGAATTATTTGAGAAGTAAATTTCATCTTTGCAATTTAACGGTACATCGGTATCCAAGTGATTATACTATAGAATCAATGTCATATTCCCCAGTTTCTGCTACGGGAGGTAGATGATGTCACAGGCAATTTAATGATGTGTCCCTGATGAAGAGTAATTCTCATTTCCAAATTAAAACCACAAACTCAACACACACCATTCTACTTAGAAAAAAGTTTTAAAAAAGTCACTGTGTTAGATTTTAGTCATAGATGTATAGATAGAGGATATACAGATAAACGCACAGATGTATTCTTTTTTTTATTAAGCAAATTATGAGATTCAATTTAATTTAATTACAGACTAACTTACATTTATTTGATCATGTAATTATTGCTACAATGAAAACAGTATTAGGGAAAATGTATAAACCTAAGTAGACAATCAGAAAATAATTCAATGAGCATTTGTTTTAGTAAAAAACTTACTGAAGTAAATTTACATCAAGAAATATAGCTGAAGTATAAAGGTCTAACTCAATGAATTCGTTGCAAAGTAAATTCACCATGGTAATTACCACCCATAACGAGAAACACACCTTTACCAGCACAGCAAAGCCCCTTTTGTGCCCTTATGCAGTCCAGCTACTTGATTATTTTACCCAGTTGTAACCTTTATGTAAGTGGAATCATACTCTGTGTGCTCCTTGTGTTTGGCATCTATGCACCTCATTAGGTTTGTGAGAAATATCCATGTGTTTGCATGGAGCAGTAGAATGTTCATTTTTATTTCTGTATAGCACCCCATTGTATGTATATAGCCCATATTTACTTTTCTACTCTTAATAGTAAAATAGAATAGTAAAATAGAATAGCGATAGCTTGGCTATTGCAGATACACTACTCTGATCATTCTGGTACATGTTCAGTTGATCGTTGTGCACACGTACATATGAATTTCTGTTAGACTAATTAGGGATACAAGTCTTTGGAAAGACTATGTTCACCAATGGTAATAGATTCTGCCAGGTATTTTCTGAAGCGATTACATAATTTTATATTCCACTAGCAGTTCATGAGTCTCAACTGGTTCACATCTTTAATCACACTGGGTATTTTCAGGGTTTTTGTAAGTCAGTCTACTGAGTGTATTGTGGTATCTCACTGTGGTTTTAATTCGCACCTCCCTGAGGACCAATAATGTCCATGCATTTTTATATGTTTATTGGTCAGTTGCCTCTTGTGAAGGACCTGTTTTAGTCTTTTGCCCGTTCTAAAAAGAGGGCTATCATTTTCTTATTGATTTTCAGGTGTTATTTATAAATTATTGATATGAGTCTTGTATCAAATATAAGTATGGCAAATATCTCTGCTACTCTACAGCTCGTTTTTAAAATTCTCTTTATTATAATTTTTTCACAAAATAAGTTATTTTTAATGCAGATTTATTTATGGTTCTTATTTGTGTGTAATATGTAAGAAAATTTAAATCCCAAATTGGTGAATAAAAATCCCTCTGTTGTTTTACAATCGCTTTGTTTTAAGTTTACCACAAACTGAATTTTTTCTATGGTATAAAGTTGGGATCAAGAACCATTTTGGTGTCCATATTAATTTTGTGCCTTTGTTTAGGCCACATTCTGTTCTGATCCCAGAAAGACCTGTAGTTTGATGTACCCTCTTGCACCCTTTCACATAGTCACAGCATGGTCTTGTCAGCAGAAAGTCATGATTATCACCTCCAGTAGCTCTCTATCCAGAACACTTACATTCTTGTGGGGCAGTGAAATTTATACTTTCACAGATTGTCAAGACACCTGAAGGCTGAGTATGTTCCTGTCACGGGGTGGGTTCTCCAAATGCAGATACAAAGCTGAGTTGGGGGTGAAGGTTGGTTATTAGAGGTTAGGCTTTGGAAAGAAAGGAAGAGACAGAATTTGTCGGAGGAAGAAATGGAACTGAAGTATGGGTTGACAAAGTGTCAGCCAACATAGCAAGAAACTGTGGAGCAAGTATTTATTACCCAACGGTATTACCTCGTGTGGGGGTTGAAATGGCCAGGATTTTAAGACCTCTCTTCACTTTGTCACCTAAGAAATAAGGTCATGACCTTTGGCAAAATGGCACCCTGCAGCTGAGAGACTCTGTAGAAGCTGAGAGCTGGAGACTGTCTGGTGACCCCTCTCCCAGGGCTGGGCAGCAAGTGTTTCCTTGAAGGGGAATCTAGCCTGCAGAGCAACATGTCTACAACAGCTTCCTTATTGATAACCTATATTTGGAGGCCATTTCCCAAGAATTTTCAGATTTACATCTCCTAGTCAAATCACTGTTTCCACCACTCCCAGACCAATGGACAGTTGGAGCATATTATCCAGGTATTGAAGGAATATCTCCAGGGGTCCACCAGCTCCCAGCAGCACATGTGGGTTCTTAAATTTCACAGGAGTATATACGTAGAGTGTTTCATTGCAAGTTCAACATTAAAACAAACAGAACACACCTTATATTTAAGAGTATTTGTTTTCTTATCTTTTTATTTTTAAATAATTAACTCATAAGAAGCTGCAAAAATATAAATCGGGAGAACCTGTGGAAGTTTTACACAGTTTTCTCCAATAAAAACGTCTAGCATAAATATAGTATAATGTCAAAACCCACAGATTGACAGTGGTATGATCCACAGAGATTATTTAAATATGCACTTATTTTTATATACACTCAACTTTTATGTACATGCATACAGTTTTATGCAACTGTGTCACATTGCAGATTCTTGTAAATACCACCACAGCCAAAATACAAATCTGACTCATCTGTATGAAGCTACCTAATGCTACTCCTTTATAGACATACTCACTTCTCTTCCTTCCCCCCTCCCCTTGTTCTTAACCTTGGCCAGCTACTAATCTGTGTTCTGTATCTAAAATTTTGTTGTTTCAAGAAAATTACATAAATAGACTCAATTGGCTTTCTTGCTTCCCTCCCTCTCTCCGTCCTCCCTCCCTTTTTCTCTCTCTGCTCCTTCCTTCCTTCCTTCCCTTTCTCTCTCTCCCTCTTCCTCTATTTCTTTTTCTTTCTTTCTTTCTTTTTCTTTCTTTCTTTCTTTCTTTCCTCTTTCTCTCCCTTTCTTTCTTTATTTCCCTTTCTTTCTTTCTTTCTTTCTCCTTCTTTCTCTCTTTCTTTCTCTCTCTCTTTCTTTTTTTCTTTCTTTCCTTTTCCTCAGCAAAATTCTCTTAAAAGTATCCACTGGTTGCATGTATTAATAGTTTGTTTCCTTTCTTTGCTGAGCAGCAATTCATTGTATGGATTTGTCAGTTTGTTTAAGTATTCTGTGACTGGAGAGCATTTAGGTTATTTGCAGTTTTTAGCAATTATTTTTAAAAAGCTGCTATAAACATTTGTGCACAAGTTTTTGGGTTGGTGTATGTTTTTATTTTTCTGAGATGAATACACAAAAGTACAACTGCTAGACCATAAGGTAAGTCATGGTTAGTTTTACAAGAAACTGCTAAGTGTTTGTCAGAGTGGCCGTACCACTTTCTGTTCCCACCAGCAGTGTCTGAATGCTCCCAATCCTCTGTATCTTTGACAGCATTTGGTGCCATTTTTCATGTAAGCCATTCTGAATTGCTGTAGTAATATCTGATTGCAGTTCTACTTTGCATTTTACTAATAATTAATGATGGCATCTTTTCATGAATTTATATGCCATTTATGCATTCCCTTCAGTGAGATGCTTGTTCATGTCTTCTGCTTATTTTCTGATTTTACTGTTAGATTTTTCTATATTTTGAAGTTTTGAGAGTTCTTAAAACATTCCATATACTAGGTCTTTGTCAGATATGTTGTTTGTAAATATTTTCTCGAAATTTGTGGCTCATCTTTCCATTCTCTTAACAGTCTTTCCATGTCAAACATAACTCTTCACTTTGCCCTAGGCCCCAAAGATTTGCCCTTGTATTTTTCTAAAAGTTTTAGAGTATCATATTTTACACTTAAATTTATGGTCCATATTAATTTTGAGTTAATTCTGTATAAAGTGGGAGTATTTCTCCATCCACCCCCCTCCCCAGAGATGGCTAATTACTCCAACACTATTTTTAGATGAAGCTATCATTATTCCCTTGAATTACTTTTGTAAGTTTGTCAGAAACCAATTCAAAAATGCCATTGGAGGGGTGCTTGGGTGGCTCAGTCGGTTGAGCATCTGAATCTTGATTTCAACTCAGGTCATGATCCTACGATCTTGGGATCAAGCCCTGCATCAGGCTCTTCATTGAGCGTGGAACCTGCTTGAGATTCTCTCCCTCTCTCTCTCTCTCTCTCTCTCTCTTTCTCTCTTGCTCTCTCCCCCT